>NC_134858.1:61325835-61616550 GCF_049852395.1 Peromyscus maniculatus bairdii | reverse complement strand
AGAGCTTCTCCATGCTTAGTGCTAGGATAAAAGCACATGCCACCTTGCCCAGCTGATGATCTGAATTCTATTCCTCATCCTTGACTACAGAACAACTTCTGCTAGTAAATGCCCCACCCCCACCCCCCACAGGGTGTTACTCTGTAACCAGGCTGGCCTTAAATTCTTGGCCATCCTTGACCTTTGCTTCCTAGGAGCGTAGTTACGTGAGGCATCACACCTGGCTTCCCATTCTTTTCGTTATCTAAATTCTGTTTATATTCTTAGTCCAGTTCCTTGGTTCAACTCATCTTTTATCTCTGCAAAACTAGCAGATCTTGGTTACATCAAACCACCTCTCTGGGCTGGGGAGTTAGCTCCGCGGTAGAGCGCCTGCCTAGGAGCATAGGGAACCTTTTTGCTGCCCATGAGCACGCGCAGGCAAAGCATTCACACACACAAAATAAAATAATTGAATACAAAAGTTCAGAAAAGAGTGTTGGCTCCTCTGGAGCTGAAGTTGCAGATGGCTGTGAGAACAAACTTCAGTTGTCTGTAAGAACAGAGAGAACTCTTAGCTTCTGAGCCACCTCTCCAGTGTCCCTGAAAAAAGCCTTTGAAGCAAGGTTTCCTCTAATGCTCACATGACTCAATGCATGAGTAAAAAGGTATATTTTCTACAATTCCTCTAGATTATTTATTTGTTGTATAAACATAGATATTAGGAATTTTAATTTTATGCCCCACCATAACTGGTTTCCTTGATCCTGTTTCCTCCCAGTGCTTATTCAGATGTATGCATTTTCCCTCACAGACCGTCAGGCTCCTTTTCTGCAGTCCCCAGGCATCGGTGATCCCGTGACTGTTTGGAGACTGATAGGACGACTTCTCTTTGTTTCCATGTTCCTTAGTCTCAGTGAAGCTCTTCAGCCCCTCACCGTGGGAACTCAGCCTCGTTCTGCACATCCTTTGCTTGCTGTCAGATCCACACACTTGGAGCTCAGAGATAGGCGAATAACTTTTCCTTTCCTATTTTCTTCCTCTCCATATCCTTTTCTTTGTGGGTGTGGAAACTGAGAACCAGAAAGGTAACCTGCCCTTGATCTTACAGACAGTGGTGGAGGCTGCAGAAGGGGTCCCTGTCTCTTGCTCCCCGCCCCCTTCTCCTTTCCTTCCCTGCTTCCTGCAGCAGTAGCATTTCTGCTTGCCAAATACCATCGGCTGGGGGAAGCTTGGCGGCGCTGGGTTCTCTACCGCGGGGACTCTTATCCTCTTTCTAGCACAATGGTTGGTTGTTTTCTTCTGCCCTGTCTTTGGTCACTTTCTTGGCAAAGACAGAGCCTGTCACCTAGCCTCACCAAGCTGGCTGTGTTGGCATGCACCTATGGTTTGTGTCTGGAGCTTGAGGACCCCAGTTCTTTTGTCTAGACCATGTATAACTCCACATTCTATAACCTGTAGGGCAGCTTCTAATTTCAATAGCTATCAGAGGGAGTATGAGGTCTTGAAAGTTATGTGCCTGACATGGTCATGCTTGTCTGTAATTCTAGCACTTGGGAGGTGTGGGCAAGAAGATCAGGAATTCAAGGCCAGCCTTGGCTACACAATGAATTCTATGCCAACCTGAGCTACCTGAGACTGTCTCAAAAAATACTTAAAATAAGCTGAGCATAGTGGCACATGCCTTTAACCCTGGGACTTGGGAGATGGGAGGCAGGAGCAGGTGAATCTCTGGCTGGAGGGCAACCTGGTCTATAGTGAGTTCCAGGACAGCCAGAGCTACAAGTGAGACCCTGTCTTGGGTGGGTGGGGCTTTAAAAAGAATAAAAGAGTTCTAGGAGTTGGGAGACTTGCCACCTTGTCCTCTCTGGGCCTCGATTTCCTGTTCTGTAAAATGAGGATTGAATCCAGTTGGTGGTCTTTAAGATCTCTCCTTTGCTGCTTAATTTAAACTGTGGAGCTACAGATGAAAGACCCCAATATGGCGATGTAATTATGATTATGCTCAGCGGGTCAGGGTGGGGGGATGGAGAGGGAGAGGGAAGAGCCATTTTTATCCAGAGGATCATCCTTTCATTGTGCTTCTCTGATGTTTCCATAATTCAAGTGACAACCCTTGTTTTTCTGTGCATTGCCATTTCAAACCGGTAATTATCTTGTGAACTTGTGTTTACTGTTAGACAGCCATGGTGCAGAATTCACATTTTACTGTGCTGTTTTTGCTGAACTTGAGGGGGTTTGAGTGGATCACAGCTTCACAGCTGGTCCTGGAGAGAGAGAGAGCTGTGTGAGTGTGAGAGAGAGGGGGTGGGGGAGAGCTGACTGACTCTGACTGTTGAAGCTCCAGTTTTGTTTTGAAATCTCCAGTGTCATTTTTGCTGATTTTAGTTAAAAATAATGGTTGCAAAGAAGGCAGGTTCTTGTCCTCTGAGCTTTGTGGATTTGTGATGTGGGTCAGGAGTGAGGACCTCTTCTCATTTCCGTTGCTTGAAGCATTTTACCTTGAGAGGGAGAAACAAGGCTTGTGGACCAGCTTCCCTGTGCAAGAGGACGCGACCCTGAAGAACAGCTCCTTATTGATTGCTTTCTTTCCACTGAGCAGTAGGAGCCCTGTTGCTGCCAGGGTCAGTGTGGGGCGTTTACCCACCACCCCCACAGCTTCCCAGAGTTTTCTTGAGTGCGAGCAGCAGGAAATATTAGATAGAAGGATTTATAGCAGAGAATCTTGCGGAGATAAACAGATAGAAAATAAAGGATAGCCTCGAGAGGGCCTGGAACCTATTCCAACGGGCCCGGACTGTCTCTGGTCCAGGGTTTTTATAGAGACGCCAAGGGGTGGAGCAAAAGACCTCCTCCCCCAGCACAGCCAAGTGCAGGCCATCTCAGACACCTGCACTCAGGCCCGTGGTCCTGATCATCCTCTATTCAGACCTGCTGGGTAAAGCCACGAGGAACCCCAGAACGGGCTCCCACAGGTCCCCCCTTCTTAATATATAAAAAAATAACTATTAATGGCTTACAGCAATCTCCATAGCTGTTACACCTCCCAGTATGGGAGTAGAGGATGATATAGATGGCATTTCTCTTTTGAATTAGGTCCAAGGTGACTACAGCAGTCTTAGCTGCCTCAAGCCCTTTCTAAACCAAAACTCGGTGACTACAAACTTAAAGAATACCTTAGCTTCATCATTACCATTAACAGGTTAACATAAATATTGCTATACATAGTCACAATTCTCTCAATCTTACAACTCAAAGCAAACTCTTAACAGAACCATTTGAATTAGCATATATGGTGCTATATATAGTTAACAATTTTCTCCGTCTTACAACTTTAACTCAGTCATTTGAATTTTCTTGTTAACAGAACATAGGAAAAACTTCGATGTATTCTCAAACTTAAACATTTCCTCAATTCCACAAAGCCAGGGTGCATTAATATCAGTAGGTTTCTGAGAACATAATTCAATCTCATAGCTCCTCCTTTTCTTTATAATTTTTAAGCAAAATCTCAAGCCTAGTTAGAAAACCCAAACTTTTCTGTTTAAACAGTTCCATTTGTAACACAAAACCTGTTCAATAAGTAATTCCATTTTTACATAAACAGTTCCACAAAACAATTCATAAATTGCCAGTTAATAAAGCATATATGCATACACAAAATTGCATCTCGATTCTAAGTAGAAATACATTTCTTCATTTAAACAGTTCCATTTTTAACCCAATTCCAGAAAACTGTTCCTAGGTCATTACTATAAGTAAGCTCAAAATTGTCCCATTGCAATGAAATCTCTATTGTTCATTTCATTTAAGTACCAAAATTCAAATGATAAATATTGGTACTAGCCTTCCAAATTTGAAGAAATCCATAACCAAAATGTTTTTGTAATTTTATCTCATTTTAAGTTCAAAAAGTTCAAACAAGAAATAAATTCTGGTATCAGGCTTTCACTTCCAAATATGAAGAGACGTTTTTCAACCAAAACTTTTTGCAGTTAATAATTTTTGTTCAAACAAGCGTCTCTGCAACTTTTGTTCTCAAAGACAGACCTTTTTAGTATAGTAATATTTTAAACCGCACCGTTTTTGCTGTTAGCTCAGGTTTTTCTGTGCTGTGTTGATATTCCACGGATCTCAGCTGCGGATGCCTTGTTGTGCTGGTTCTGGCGTCCGCCATTCTTAGCTTCTTAGCGGCTTCTGGAGCTTTTGAAACCATTCAGACTGCCTACTTTGCAGTCTACTAGGACACTATCTCCTGTGTCTCAGGTGTTTTCACCATATACATTAATAGACTCACACTTAACATTTACACTTTTTCACAAACTCACATATAACATTTTTTGCCTTGCAAAGCATTTAGACTCATATTCAACATTTACACGTTTTTACAAACTCACATACAACATATTAACATCTACTTATTTATACTTTAAGGGAACTATAGAACTACTTTAGCAAATATATTTCTTATTAATTCTTATATACTTATATTCATTCCATCTTATTTCTTAAACTTACATTTACAACTAGCATCTTACAAGCTTATTACTACTTGTCTTAAGACTACCTTAGATACTTCTTACAAGCTTATATTCTTAAGGAAACTATAGAACTACTTTAGCAAATATATTTCTTATTTATTCTTATATACTTATATTCATTCCATTTTATTTCTTATTTAAACTTACATTTACAACTAGCATCTTACAAGCTTATTACTACATGTCTTAAGACTACCTTAGATACTTCTTACAAGCTTATATTCTTAAAGGAACTCTATAGATCTATTTTACAAACTTATATAGGCTACCATTAGCATATATCTAACTTAGCAAACACCTCAAGATTTCTTAACACAGATCTAACAAGACAGCATTTTTACAAACTCACATATCTTATTTTTGTCTTTCTACTTCTTACTCTTAATTATTATCACCATCTCTATCAGAAAGATTCTCTTAACTAGACAGGAAGTACGTACATCATTTCTAAAGTTTACAGTTTATAGTTAGCTTAGTTATAAAGCACTGGGATTTAGTGAGTGTTGTCATTATAGAGTTGTGATAACTTGTTGCTAGGGGATTGTAACATTCTCGGGACGAAGCCACACCCCAAAGTTGCCAGTTCTCTCAGCGGTTCCGGACCGGCAGAGACGCACTGTCAGCGGTAGACAGTTTTTAACTAGAGGCTGTCCCTTCACCCAAATTCATTATGGCTCCCCTAAGAACTTCAATTCAAACAAACGTTTCTATCACAGCAGTACTTTTGGTTTGTTCTACTGAAAAACTTTACGCTAAGGGTGAAATTATTTTATTTAGCTGCTGTAAAGCTCTTCGCCAATACTGCACAGCTATTAGGTGGTATTTTAAGGATTTTAAAGTGACTTGTTTGCTCTTTTAGGTAGCTTTTTGTCATCCAACTGCCGTAAAAATTTTGCACAGCTATTAGGGTAAATAAGGCATTTTACCAACGGAGCCCCAAACCGCGAAGCACCTAGTTCCATATCCTTTCAATTTTTCATTGGAACCGACACTTAAACTCTTAGATGATTTTCCTCCTTACTCTTTTTAAAGCTGTATTTTAATTTTAGAGCTGACAAAATTGTTTCAGGGCAATGTTGCCATCTTTAGTGGAAAAACTACATTTCCCAGAATGCATTTCCCTTATATCAGTCCATAATAATATCAGTCCCTTATATCATTTCCCATATTTCTTTATCGAGTTTGAGAGTCAACTGGTTCTCTTTTACCAGACTTGCTTACAAATTCTTGCCCAGGAGGTTTGAACAAAGTTTTTTGCTTTTGCAACGGGAGATTTGAACAAGCATTTTACATTCTCAGCTATGGGACATTGGGAGGTTTCTGGTCTCTCAACTGGCTTCAACAGGTGTCTCTCCTTCATTTGACACTGGCCCCCTAATCAGAACCGCACCTGCCTCGTTAGCCGGCATTGAGGCTGGCATTTCTGATAGCAACTTTCCTCGGGGCTTGTGTTTGTTTTAGCCAGTCAGTGAAAAACAAGATCATGTACAACAGCTTTTCCATAGCTCCTTCAGAGAGACTTTCTCCCACTGATCTTATTCTCATTTTGCTTGTTCCTTCTCCCCCAGATGCAGAGCTTCAGCTATCTGCGGCTCTGTTCCTCTGCTAGCTGCCTTTGGAGGTAGGGGCTTCTTTTTCTCCCCCCGAATCTGCCTCAAACTCTAGCAGCTTTGTCAGGTCATGCATTTTCTGGGGAGGAATCTGTCCCCTCTGTTTCTTCTGAGTCTTTCTCCCAGACAGTTCCCAGTTTGGTCTCAGTTCATCCCCTCTACCCCAGAAACAGTTTCCGACACTACAGTGGTTGCTTTCCCTGCTACTGAAGGTAGGGGTTTTTTGTCCGTTTCTGTTTTCGGGGTCTGTGTGGTTTGCGTACAGACTGAAAATCTAACAAGGGAGGTTTTTGTCATTTCTAAACTCCCATTAGGACAGGTGTTTTGCCTCATCAGGCCTCCACCTGGCCCAGTCCCCCAGTGGGTTGTGTTTGCTTGTCTGGGTGTTCAAGGACAGAGCTTATGTCAGGGCTAACACTCCCTCATCTCAGGAGTCAGTTGAAACAAAGCTTTTCTCAAAGAGGTGCTTTCTCTGACAGAAAAGAGAGCTTTACTCCTGGATAGTTCTGTTCTGCCCTGGCTGGGCTCTTTCCCCAGACAGCGTTCTGACTCAGCAGCACAACTGCTTCAGACACAGTTCAGCTTTACTGTTTTCCCAGAAAGGTCCTTTCTCTGATAGGAAAGCTTTTTCTCAGATTTCTTTTTGCAGTTGTGGACCTATCAACCCGGGACTTGTAGGAAAGCAGACAACTGTGCTGTTCCCACCAGCTTTAGCTTTGTTTGTTCATTAGCAATCTTCCCCTGGGTCCTGCACCTTCCTGCCTCAGCTGTGCACTCCAGGAAGTTTACAACTGCAGGAACCCTAGTATCCCCAAAATGCACCCCAACTCAGAGACGCTGGCCAGTCACCTCTGGGTTTTTGGTCAGAAGCGAGGATACAATGTTAACAATTTGCATTGCTTCAGGGGATCTTTCCATTCTGAAAGGCTCACTCAGAAACAAAGCATTTGATGCCTCAGCTCCACTGTAACTGAAAAACTTGGCTTTTTTGCTTTTCTCTGGTAAACTTTCCTGCCCTTTTGGGCTCTCTGTAGCTCTTCACCCACCCTCTCCCAAGCGTTTCCCTCAGGTACTCTGACCCACTGTCTTTTACTAGCTTGAAGAGAGAGCTTAGAAGACATTTTTAGAAACTTGTCCCTGCCTCCTGCATTGCAGGGAGAATTGTTCAAGCTTGAAAGAACTTAGGTTTTGCTGTCTTAAGTTTGTTGTTTTCCCTTAGAGCTAATCACAGGTGGTCCCCATACTAATATCTTCAGGTGATTCTACTCTCCTCTTTCTAAGAGAGGTTAGAGGCTTTAGTTTTTAAGTTTCTTGAGAGAAAGATTAAGGCTTTTTAGAGAGATTTTTCCCCCCAATTTTTCCAAGAAAAGCTTTAGTTTAAGAGAAAGATTTTTTACCCCAGGAGAAAGACCAACTTTTCCCAAAACTTCCCAACTTTAAACTTTGACTTCTTACACCCCCATTTTTGCCTCAGGGAGAAATTACTTTCTCCTGCCGCTTGGACTTGGCATTTCAGCTGTCCCCAGGTCAAAAGCTTCCATAGGAAACTTTTTCTTCCCCATAAGCTCAAAGAAGAGCTTTTTTACTACCCGAAAAGCCCAAAGAAAGATTTTTTTCCCCAGTTTGCTTTCAAAGCCCCCAAAGTTAGAAAATTGAGTTTTTCTGTCTAGTTGCCTTACTTATTTTTTCCTACACAATCTTATACTTTTAAGTTTTTCCTAACTATATTACTACCCTATATCTTATACTTATCACACATAGAAATTGAGAAAGGGATAGAAGATAGAAAATTTTGACAGAAGAGAATTTCGCTGCAGCATCGGACATCCTTCCAGTCCGCTTTCCTTTTCTCTCGAGGATAAAACGCCTGCCTTCCCAAAAAATATATATAAAAATATATATATATTCCATAACACCGGCATGCCTTTCCACTGGCAGGGCTGACTCAGCACTTTCACCAAAAACTCTGTATTAAAACTATTATTTTCCTTTATCTTTAGTCCCTATTACTTTGTCTTTAGTCCCTGTTCATTTGTCTTTAGTCCCCTTATTTTTTGTTCCTTTTTTCTTTAGTCCCTTTTTTCCCCTTTCTTTAGTCCCTTTTTTCCCCTTTCTTTAGTCCCTTTTTTTCTTTAGTCCCTTTTTTTCTTTAGTCCCTGTTCACGGCGCCATTCTGTGGGGCGTTTACCCACCACCCCCACAGCTTCCCAGAGTTTTCTTGAGTGCGAGCAGCAGGAAATATTAGATAGAAGGATTTATAGTGGAGAATCTTGTGGAGATAAACAGATAGAAAATAAAGGATAGCCTCGAGAGGGCCTGGAACCTATTCCAACGGGCCCGGACTGTCTCTGGTCCAGGGTTTTTATAGAGACGCCAAGGGGTGGAGCAAAAGACCTCCTCCCCCAGCACAGCCAAGTGCAGGCCATCTCAGACACCTGCACTCAGGCCCGTGGTCCTGATCATCCTCTATTCAGACCTGCTGGGTAAAGCCACGAGGAACCCCAGAACGGGCTCCCACAGGTCAGGTCCACTGGTTTGCCTTTATTCTCTGGAAGACTTAAAAATGTTGAAAGTGCTTAAAGAATTCTGAAAGGGAAGGCAGTGATTTCAGATCCTGCTGTTGTTACCTTACCTTCCCCTCCTGCCCCCACTCTCCCGTATCCACTGCCTTATCATTATTTAGAAGTGGGTTAGAATTTCAGGACTTCTCATGAATTTGCCATTTGGCTCTGCCTTGGTGAGGGTATGCATGAAACTGTTAACTCACAGTGCATAGAAGAGAAATCTGAGCCCTGGCAAGGTTAGGTGGCTTTTCTAGAGACCCACTGTTTGTTAATCAAGTGCTAGTGGATCATTAATTTAACAACACTTCCTCACCCACCTACCCCCAGGGACCGCCAACCTTCCTGACCATCAGAGCTGACAGCCCATCCTGGGGGCTAGTGGGACTCTGACTTTGGGAAGTATAAATCAGCAGCCAGTTCCTTAGCTGGTGAAGAAGGGATTAGACCCAGGTATGGAGGGAAGGAAGGAAGGAACCCAAGGAGCTGGTTTCTTCCAGAAGGTGCTGACTTAACTTGCACCTACTCTGCTCCCCTTCTCCAGTCTTCTCTCCTCTCCTTTAAATCCATCATGGGAACAGAACTTAGGTCCCCAGGCTTTGTGCCAAGTGCTGAGCCATCTCTTAGGGCCTCTTCCTTTTTTGACAGTGTCACTGTGTAGCCCAGGATAGCCTGAGACTGTGGCAATCCTGTCTGTCTCCCGAGTGCCAAGGTTACAGGCATCTACCATCACAGTTATTGTAGTTTGTTTCTGCAGAACTGGGCAAGCCATGAGTCTGCACCCCTTTCTACTGGCATGAACTAGTTCAGAGGCAGAGTTGCTCCGCTCCTGTGGGGCCGTTAGCAGGTTGCTGTACAGGGGGTACACTTGTATCTGAGACAAAGGGCCATGTGTGCAGGATTAACCAAGAGGCTTCACTGACTGTTCTTCAGTGCTCTGTAAGAAACACCGTGATGGGCTGGAGAGATGGCTCAGTGGTTAAGAGCACTGGTTGTTCTTCCAGAGGACCTGAGTTCAATTCCCAGCAACCACATGGTGGCTCACAACCATCCATAATGAGATCTGGTGCCCTCTTCTGGCATGTAGGCATCTGTATACAAAATAAATAAATAAATAAATCTTAAAGAAAAAAGAAACACTGTGATGTCTATAGCATACCACATGCCGGGCTGGTGACTGCTTCCTGCCATGCCCGCTAGATTTCTGCAATAGCTGGTTCCCAAGCCCATGTATGCAGTTGGTGGTGTGGTAGCTCAGTTGTTTACATTAGATGGACTGATGAAGTGCAGCTGCAAAGTGCTTTTCTGTTGGTCTGTCTTTAAAGACTAGGTAAAGCTGATAAAACACTCAGTAAGGCCAAATTGCTGTCAAGTTAGATGAGCAGTAAGACTGGGGGAGGAGAAAGTTCTGGAATTGTAGACTGGACTTGTTCTTCGTGAGTCTCCATTTTCACTTTCTCTCACAGAATCAGGATTTGGAAATCATAGATGGCGTTTCTTATTCTGTTATTTATAAAAAGGTGATATATGGATCCTCTCCCTAGAGAGTGCCATGGTCTAAACTGTACACCCTTCCATATTTATATGTGGATGTGTGTACTCCGAGGGCCTTACTTTGCTTTAAAGAATGAGTGAGGGACAGAGTAGATGGCTCAGTGGGGAACAGTATTTACCAATACGCTCGAGGACTGAGTTTGGACTCCCAGGACCTACAGAAAGCTGGATTCTTTACTTGTGTCTGTGATCCCAGTGCTTCTGCAGTGAGATAGGAGGTGGGAGCTTGTGGGCCGGCCAGCCTGTCTTGTGCAGCTAGAACAAGAGACCGTGTCTTAAACAAGGTGGAGTGTGAGACCCAGCACCTCCACGGGTGTCCTGTACCTTCTGCATAACTGTACTCATGAACATGGCACATGGAGAATGAGTCAAGGAATGTAGACGTGTGCTATATAAAAGTAACATCTGTAAGTGTTTCCTTCCTTCCTTCCTTCCTTCCTTCCTTCCTTCCTTCCTTCCTTCCTTCCTTCCTTCCTTCCTCCCTCCCTCCCTCCCTCCCTCCCTCCCTCCCTCCCTCCCTCCCTCCCTCCCTCCCTCCCTCCCTTCCTTCCTTCCTTCCTTCCTTCCTTTTGGAGACAGAGTTTCTCTATGTAGCCTTGGCTGGCCTGGAACTTGCTCTGTAGACCAAGCTGGCCTCTAACTCATAGAGATCTGACTGCCTCTACGCCGCCGCCCCCCTCCCTCTCCCATGCTGGGATTAAGGGCATGCGCCACCACCTCCCGGCTTAGTGATGCTTTTTAAAAACTGAGTATTTCTGTGTGTCTGTGTTTGGGTATGTGTACATGAGTGTAGATCCAAAGGCATTGGACCCTTTGGGCTGGAGTGACAGGTGGTAAGCAGCCTGACATGAGTGCTGGGAACTGAATCCTGTCCTCTAGAAGAGCAGCAAGTGCTCTTAACTGTGGAGCTCTCTCTTCAGCCACTAGTGAGGCTTTTTTTTTTTTTTTTTTTTTGATGATTTATTTGTTTATTTTGATGATATGTAATGTGGATCTAGTCTTGACACAAATTGCTCTAAGTGTTTACTGATGGTTAAACAACAACAACAAACCTAGCATAATCACTAATCCTTATCAAGGCTATACTCTAGCATGAGAATACAAGCCACAGGTAAACTGACAGTTGGCAATTAAGTCATAGAATAGGAAATGAAAGATGCTATGGACAAAGAGATCTTGGATATAGCATGAGGAGACTGAAAAATCAAAGGCACCCTGTGACTTCCAATCAGCCGTACCTTTTCACCTACTCCTTCTAAGTCTGGCTTAGTCTTGAGGTAAACATTTGTCTCTGCAGGTTCCCTAAGAGCAAGTCAGGCCACTGGCATGACATAACCCGCTGGTGACCATGAAAATAAGGAACTTAACTAAATGGCAGTGTTGCTTCTTTGCTACCATCAAGAGCTTTAGTGAGGCTTTTTAAACTGGAATTCAAAGCAGTGGCTCCTTCTCACTTGTAGTGGATTCCTTGGCTCCTCTTAAGGACCTTTAGTGTATTGAGAGAAGTCCAGGCCCTGCAGTTGTGAGAAGTAAAGGAGGGTTGGTGGTGAAGCCCTTGGGATGATTAAAATGGGGCAGAGCCCTGGGGAGGGGAACCCTCCCCATTCACACCTTCCCTGGCTTCCCTGTGGGCTCCCCCAAGAGGTGGAGGAGTGCAGGGCAGAGTGTCTCTCTCTGTTGTGCTGGTCTGTGCTGACCTGGGTCCTCCTGTGGGCAGGACCAACCTGGAGGCCTTGCAGAAGAAGCTGGAGGAGCTGGAGCTCGATGAGCAGCAGCGGAAGCGCCTTGAGGCCTTTCTGACCCAGAAGCAGAAGGTGGGGGAACTGAAGGATGACGACTTTGAGAAGATCAGTGAACTGGGGGCCGGCAATGGTGGAGTGGTGTTCAAGGTCTCCCACAAGCCGTCTGGCCTGGTTATGGCCAGGAAGGTGAGTTTGTGTGGGTAAACAGCTAATTGGATTAGCAATTGGGAGCCTGTGAATGGGTGGAAGAAAGCAGGTTTCTACTTAGTACTTTTTTGTTCAGTTTGATTTTGAACTTGCTGTCTGTCCGACTGGGAAATACTAAGGTCTGCTAATGTGATAATCACCATCCCTAGATTGGGGAATAACAGTGATTGATTCTTCTTTTGCTTCTTGTGTGCTATGGGAAGGACACCAGATATACTTGTCAAGTGCAGAAGGGGCTGCTCCCACCCCCACCCCCACCCCAAGCAGGGTTTCTCTGTGTAGCTTTGGTGCCTGTCCTGGCTCTCCCTCTGTAGACTAGGCTGGTCTTGAACTCACAGAAATCCGTCTGGCTCTGCCCAAGTGCTGGGATTAAAGTGTGTGCCACCACTTTGGTGGGGCTGCTTTTTTATACCTAGCCTTAGTGATTGGTGCTCAGGCCAAGGCTGAGTTCCATGGCTTCAGTCTTGAGCCGATGATTCCCTTTCCTGTCCACCATTGGTTGTCTCTTTGAACACAGTTGCCCTGCATAGAGAGGCCATGTTTTTCCATGTTTTTCAGCTCACTGTGTTCATTCTTCCCCTGTGTTTGTATTGTGCTGTTCCTTCTAGCTTTTCCAACAGCACACATCTTTGGGAGCCATCTCTTGTTTATCTCCTGTCAGTGTTCCAACTCCTCAATTGTCATTATTGTCTATGGCTCGACCTTATTAAATAACATTAAATGTATCTGTCACATTGTAAGCTGCTTAGTACAGTAACTAAGAACTGTCACTTGTCTCCTGGTTGGAACAAGGGACAGTGTTGAAGCATATTAGGGAACAGCTGAGAGTCTGGCTAAATCAATCCTTCCTGAAGTCAAGGAGGGATCTCTTGGGTGACTAAGGTTACCCTTCCTCTGTTCCGCATGCCTTTATACACCACAGCACAACTATGAATGATGTCCTGAAGGCCACATTTCCCTGTCTCTTAGCTCCTCGTTTTGCAGCTCCTGTATTACTTATAGCTTTATTCTTAAGATGGGTGAGTTCCCTGATCACCATTTTTGGAGCCTAGACTGGAACCATAACTGATTGCTGCTTACAGCTCAGGTGCTAACACCTGCCTGTGCATTGATACTCAACCCTGAATTAATAGGAGCTTGGTTTTAAAAATGGCCTGTTTGGGGATGGGAAGATGGCTTAGAGGGTAAAAGTGCTTGCTATACAAACGTGAGTACTTAAGTTCAAATCACCAGACCCCACATAACAGCTCAATTTGTAGGACGAGTATCTGTGATCTCAGTGTTTCTATAATGTGATAGGAATTTGTGGCCCAGTTAGCCTGGCATATGCAGCAGGAAAGCAAAGACCAGGGGCTGGAGAGCTGGCTCAGTGATTAACAGCAGTTACTGCTCTTGCAGAGGACCTGGGTTTGGTTCCAGCACCTACATGGCTACTTAAAACCATTGTAACTCCAGTTCCAGGGGATCTTGCAGACACAAGGTGCACATACATATACTCAGACATATATGCATACACATAAATATAAAAAACAAGTAAAAACAAAACAAAGAGACTGTCTCAAATGGGTAGAAGGTAAGGACAGACATCTGGGGTTGTCTTCTGACCTCCACATGTTCACCATTGCATGAGGGTGCCTATATTTACACACATGCTTGCTTGCGCGAGCACGCATGAGCACACACACAGATAAATTAATAAGAATAATAACTTTTTCAATTGCTTATTTTTCTTTTTTTTTTTTTTTTTTTTTTTTTGAGACAGGGTTTCTCTGTGTAGCTTTGCGCCTCTCCTGGAACTCACTTGGTAGCACAGGCTGGCCTTGAACTCAGAGAGATCCGCCTGGCTCTGCCTCCCGAGTGCTGGGATTAAAGGCGTGCGCCGCTGCCACCCAGTTTTTTTTGTTTTTTTTTTTTTGCTTATTTTTCTAAGTGTAGTGGTTCATGCCTATGATGGGTGTTTGAAAGACTGAGGTGGGAAGATTGTGAGTCCTCTGCCTCAGCTACAAAGTGAGTTTAAGGCCAATCTGGGCAGTATAGTGAGATCTTTCCTCAAAATAATAAAGTAAAGAGAGAGTTGGACTATAGTTTAGTGGTAGAGTACTTATATAGCATGTGCCAGGCTCTGTTTGGTCATCAGCACCTTAAAAAACAAAATCCCAAACCCTTCAGGAACGGAAATGACTGAAGAAAGGCTTTCTGCTTTACCCCCCTTCCTAAAAGCTTTCCCCTCACTTCTCCCCCAGCTAATTCACCTGGAGATCAAACCTGCAATCCGGAACCAGATCATCCGGGAGCTGCAGGTGCTGCACGAGTGCAACTCCCCATACATCGTGGGCTTCTACGGGGCCTTCTACAGCGACGGCGAGATCAGCATCTGCATGGAGCACATGGTATGCAGCCGTCTGTCTGCCTGGTGGCACTGGCTGGGAACGGGCTGGCTCTGGCCTCATTGTTGGCCTGGATGATGACCAGCTCTTTCCTGGCTCCCTGGTATAGTCACAGGATGACAGCCCTGTTTTCTGGGTACCCTCTTCTCTTCAAAGAGAAGTACTAGATGCCGGGAATTCCTGGTGGGCTTTTCTAGAGTTAATTTCCTAGTTTTCTCCTATTTTGATGACCATAAAGTTTTGATGTCCAAATCCGATTAATGCACTTCAAGTCCACTATGTGTACAGTGCTGTGTGCTATTTACAAGGTTCTGGGGTAGTGAATATGAAGACAGGGTTATTAGAAGTCTCTGCCTTCAGGTTTATAATGGACTTTAAGGGCAGCCTGTGGGGTTTTTATTTTTATTTTTTTGGTGAAGAGAGCAATAGTCTCACTAATATGCTAGTGAAAGGCAAAGTCAAGTCAGAGGGTGTTAATGGGCCAATCACATGTGTGGGAGCTAATCTGAAGTCCCTTCCTTTTCTTCCCACTGAGCATGATAACAACATAAAAATGTTCATGCTTACTGGGCATACATGAAGTGCCATCCTAAGCAAATCCGTATTTTATTGCATTCTCATGATTATCTTTAAAAAGACACAATACATTTATTGTGTGTGTGTGTGTGTGTGTGTGTGTGTGTGCGCGTGCGCGCGCGCGCACATGTGTACATGTGTGCAAAGTCCCATGGCATGCATGTGGAGGTTAACTGTGGAGTTGGTTCTTTCCTTCCACCATCGGTCCTGGGAATCGAACTCAGGTTGTGAGTTTTGAGGAAGCGCCTTTACCCACTGAGCCATCTCACCAGCCCCACAGCCCGATTTTGATCTCACCTACCGAGGAAATTAAAGCACAGAGACACTTGATCTCTGACTTTGCACTTAGGCCATGCAGTCAGGAAGTCCTCTTCAGCTTGGCCCCAGTGCTTGTACTTGGTTGACTCCACTGGATAGAGACAGGGCACAGGGCTTTTCTGTCCTTCAAGCCTAGGATCACTGGCTCTGTAGCTGAGGGAATGGCCTGGGGACTTTGGGAATCGGTTGTTTATTTGTATCTTTTTCCTTGCATAAACATAAATAATGATATTGTCGTGTTTGCCACTGTGTCGTGCCCTCCTCTTGAGTGTGCTGGGGATTAAACCCAGGGCCTCATACTTAGGAGGTAAGTGCTTTACTCTGGAGCTATATCCCAGCCCTGCCACTGTCTTCAAAGTTCAGAATATTCTTGACACCCTGGTAGAGGGCAGGTACTCAGTAAGTCTGTGTTTACTTAACACTGTTTGTCTTAGTTAGGCCTCTACTGCTGTAATAGAACGCCGTGACCAAAAGCAACTTGGGGTGAAAAGAGTTTATTTCAAGTGTCAACTCCCAGGTCACGCTCCATTATTGAGAGAAGTCAGGGTAGGAACTGATGCAGAGGCCATGGGTAGGTGCTGTGTACTGGCTTGTACCTAATGGCTTCTTCAGCTTCAGCCTGCCTTCTTGTGGCAGCTAGGACCGCCAGCCTAGGGGTGGCACTGCCCACTATAAGCTGGGACCTCCCACATCAATCATCATTCAAGAAAAGGTACCACAGGCTTGCCCACAGGCCAGTCTGGTAGAGGGAGGTGTTTTCTCAGTTAAGGTTCCCTCTTCTAAAAGACTAGCTTGTGTCAACTTGACATAAACGAGCTAGCACACCATTTCACTGTGACCTTGGGTAGACTTCCTGATCTCGTTGACTCTCGGTTTCCCCGTTTGTAAAGTGGCCATGATTCTATCTGTTTTGTTGTTGTGCGGGTTAGAATGACAGGCGTCAGTCTGTCAGTATGCCCTCCAATTCAGAGTATGCATTTTGCAAGTGCTAGCTCCTGCTTTTTCCATGCTGCTGGCAGTTTAGACAGGGGAGTCTACAAACCGGATGGCTCTTGTGATTTCAGCCTGGCACGGTGGCTATTGGCTCCCGTTCCCGTGTCCCTCCTGAGCTTTAGACCTAGACTGACTTTCAGAATGGTATCTGGTCTGAATGACCCTCAACTTCTCCACCTGAGGAGTCTTTGTTGATGGTCACCCCCACCCTAATTCTCTCTCGTTTTGAATATCTCTGCTTTTATGATCAAGAAGGGCCACATATACTGTTGTAATCATCTGCCAACATTTGTGGGTGCTGTGTGGAACTCGGTCCTGGAACTGACTTCTGCATGTCTAAAGGTTATAAGAAGGCTCTTGTTCCCTTTTGCTCAACTAGAGTGCAGCAGTGTCTGTGGGAAGCATGGGAACTCTTTCTGGGTTGGCTGTAGCTCCTTTCCTGGGCTGTGGATTCCCATTTAGGCTTGGCTGCCAAGGACTTTTCAGACAGGGTCTCATTACACAGCCCTGACTGGCTTGGAAGTTAGGTAAACCAGGCTGGCTTTGAATTCAGAGACCTACCTGCCTCTGCCTTCTGACTGCTGTGATTAAAGGCTGCACAACCAAGCCTGGCAGAATTATTACTACTACTTTTCATCCTCCTCCTTCCTTTTTTTTTTTTTTAAAAAAAGGGGGGGTCTCTGTGTGTAACCCTGGGTAGCTTGTAACTTACTATGTGGGTCAGGCTGCCTTTGAACTTGCAGTGTTTCTCCTGCCTCTGCCTCTTGCTTGCTGGGATGACAGGTGTGTGTCACTGTGCCTGACACTTTTGGATTTCTGATACTCTTGTGTTGATGGTCTTTTTTTGTTGTTGTTGTTCTAGCCCATAAAGAGTTTCGGTGCAGACAGATGTCTAAACAGCCTAAGATGTCTTAACAACTAGAGAGGGAAGAAGAGAAGTTGGGTGATACTGATAAGCCAGAAACAGGAAGGGCCAGAGTAGCCTTCTGTCCACTTAGGTCTAGCTAAAGTAATGGAAGGTGGGTGGTGGCATGACCAGTTATAATAGCAAGTAACTTTCAACTCTTTTGTTACTTGCTAAGTCCTTCTCACATTATGTAAGTTATTAATCTTGTCGCCCCCATCTTGTAAGATGGATTGTCAACTCCCTCAGCTGGCAGGTTGAGAGAGGAAGGCCCTGGGAGGTTTGTAATGGGCTTAACTCACAAAGACAATGAGTGCCAGCGTCTAAGCAGATCTGCTTCCTTTGGTTTCAGACTGTCCTCTCTCTGTGCAGGGCTGTACTTGTGGAATTCTGCTTCTCCACAGAGAAATGATTGGATGAGCTCCTCTTTAGGGGCCCCGCTCTGAGCTTACATCCTGTTTCCATGGTTTTGAGCACTTGTAGCCAGTCACGATATACTTTAATCAACACAGGTCTAGCTTTACAAACACTTATTTTTAGTGCTTGTTATATGCAAGGTGTCACATGAGTTGCCCTGAGGACTGGGCTGCTAGAGCTGTGCACAGGCTGGGGGCTGTGTTCTACATGTCTCAGTTTAGCTGTCCGAGCTGCTGAGTACCAGCCCGTTCTGCGAAGCCTCTGAAGCTCTCTCCCTAGGTCCCTGATAGGTCCCTGTACTCAGATGTCTCCCTCTAATGTGGGAGCCAAGAGGCTGTTTGTGGGTGAGCGTGGTTGCACTTCAGGGGCTAAGGTTAGGCCTCAAACACTGATAATGACCTGAAGGGCCCTGGTCAGGACTGGGCTTGCAGGGAGAGAGGTAAACCTTGGAAGCAGCAACACGACCTTCAGTCATTGTAAGAAAGAACGGTACCTTTTCTTTCTTCCATTTTATTTTGTTAGTTTTTTTCTCCTTGTGGTGCAGTGGATAGAATCCATGGCTTGGCCCACGCAGGTGGCAGGGCTGTACCCCTGAGCTGTACCTCTAGCCCTGGAGCAGTGTTTTTATACCAGAAGAGAACTCAGAGCAGCCTGAGGGTCTAGACAGCACTCTGTAGCAAGCAGCTATTGTGGAAGTCCATGAGCCACAAGAGCCAGCTCTGGACCCTTGTCACCCTTCCTTGGTCTCTGTCAGGTCCTCCTGCATCAGAGCCCCTTACTGTAAAAACTAGCTGCTGGCTGCCACTTGCCTCCAAGGTGGGGTCATATGAAGAACTCTGCTCTGTGCTCACGTCCTAGCTTCTAACGGGTTTTGGTCCCCACTGTAACAGTCTGTCTGACATTCTGTGTCATTAACATGTATTTCCAACAGGTGATTAGGAAAATTTCCAAGCACAGAGAGAGCTGAAGGACTTTACAGTAACCACCACCTCAATTCTGCCGCTAGCATTTTTGCCACACATTTGCTTCCCTAACCATTGTCCATTATATCCACTGCTCAAATGCTTTTTGAGATGCATTTTAAAGTCAGCTGTAACACGAATCTTAAAAGATCTTATTAATAAAAAACTCAGTGCCAGCTATTGGGGTAAATGCTGAAAGATCAGAGAGATAGAATAAGCCACAGCTAACCTCACCTTGCCAACTTCTCAGCCGATCCTGTTTCCTCAAACTGGAAGCTTCCGAGTCCTCATCCAAATGGATCTCAGCTGAACTGCTGCTAAAAGCCTAAAAGCTTAACAAGGCTCTAGTTCCTGGTCCTCACGCCTTATATACCTTTCTGCTTCCTGCCATCACTTCCTGGGATTAAACGTGCATGTCACCATGCCTGGCTGTTTCCAGTGTGGCCTTGAACTCAGAGATCCGGATGGATCTCTCCCTCCCAAGTGATAGGATTAAAGGTGTGTGTGCCACCATTTTCTGGCCTCTATGTCTGTCTAGTGGCTGTTTTATTCTCTGACTCCAGAAAAGTTTATTAGGGTGCACAATATATTGGGGGACACAGTATCACTACAGTCAGTTTGTGTCATCAGCATGCACTGTCTGTTTTCTGAAGCATTCAGCCAGGGACTCACCTCCATTAGAAATAAGTCTGAATTTTGAGAGCCAAGGGAATAGGATGCTCCCTTACCAGAACAGAACGCTCTTGCCTACAGAGAGGAGGATTTCTGCTCAGTTGGTAGCTGAGCAACCGGGGAGCAGGGAGTTGGAGTTGATGGTTCTGAGGCAGGAGTAAAAGCTTTTAAGCTATTATTTTCATAAAGCATTTGTCTCTCTATAGAAAACCATCACAGAAGTACCATTGACTTAGTTAATAATTGGCTTCTAAAAATAAGCACCATGTCAGCAGTGGTAGTCGGTGATCACAAGCTCTTGGCAGCAGTGAAGAAGCAGAACCAGAGTGCTGCAGGGTTGGTTGCGGGAGGCTGGAGGCTGGGTGATCCTGATTAGCTTGTCTGGTGAGCCCCTTGTTCTCCCTCTAGCGCTGCTTGGCACCCTGGAGGGTAAAGGAAGGAGCCGGTGTGCCTTCTTTTTAATAGCTTTCTTCTCGTGTGTGTGCGTGTGTGTGTGTGTGTGTGTGTGTGTGTGTGTGTGTGTGTCCTGTATACAAAGTTCTCTCTCTCTCTCCCCCTTTCTCCCCTTCTCTCTTCTCTCTCTCAGCTGATGTTCTCATCTTAGAACAGCAGGAGCAGATTCCTTAACTTCTGCCTCCATCAAGTGTTGATTTTCTAGATGGGAACTTGGCCACAGCTGGTCATTTCTAATCCAGTCTGATCAGCCCTGCATCTCTTCGTGAACCCACGGTGAACTGGAAATACTTCCCTTACCACCCCCTGGGAAGGTCATATGCATTAGTTAGCTGGACTGCCCGCTCTCCTCTGCTGTGGTTAGGGTCATTTAAAGGTAGTGCCATTCATTGCCAAAACGGTGAAGAAACATGAGAGCCACCAGGTTAGTTTTCTACCCCATTTGAATCCAGTTTCACAGAGCAGCTTTGTTACCTTGCTTTTGATGATCATTTCTTGATTAGGCAAAGCCATTCAAACTAAGGAGCTGAAACTATATCCAGTTAGAGGCAAATTAGAAGTAGCTTGTCAGCTTTCTGTGTTTTCCCTTTGGTGAAGGATACAGAGTTGCCGCGGTGTTTGTAGGAGCCTGCTGACTTGGGGAAGGGGTGTTCCTGGGATTTGGTATTGTCCTGATTTGGCCAGACGGAGACTGTGGCACTGAAGGCAACCAGAATCACGGGATCCGTTTGATGGCATGAGCTTATTAGCATGGTCACAGCCTGGGTAGAGGCTCTTGGAAAGGAAGTGTATGTGTAAAGGGGGTTCTCGCCTTGACTCTGTCTTCCATTCCCTGGAGGCTCTACTCTTCCTGGTGACTCACCCCACTAACATGCAATTGTGCTAGGGCGTTCATTGTGATCAGAAGTCATTTATACTGAGGGATGTTCCTGTGCTATGTAAAACTGTCCTGCATTTGACCGTCTACACAGATATATTTGCAGGCACCTCTGTGTGTGTTTGTGTGTGTGTGTGTGTGTATATGTATTTGTGCACGTACACACTCTTGAGGTACCATCACCCTTGTTTGCATGTTTGGAGATGAGAGGTTGACAGTGAGTATCATCATCACCTTTTTCTTTCTTTCTTTCTTTCTTTCTTTCTTTCTTTCTTTCTTTCTTTCTTTCTTTCTTTCTTTCTTTCTTTCTTTCTTTCTTTCTTTCTTTCTCTCTCTCTCTCTCTCTCTCTCTCTCTCTCTCTCTCTCTCTCTCTCTCTCTTTCTTTTTTGGTTTTTTGAGACAGGGTTTCTCTGCGTAGCTTTGCACCTTTCCTGGAACTCACTTGGTAGCCCATGCTGCCCTTGAACTCAGAGAGATCCGCCTGGCTCTGCCTCCCGAGTGCTGGGATTAAAGGCCTGAATTTCTTTAGTCACTCTTTACCTTACTGTTTAGAGACAGGATCTCTCGATCATCATTTCATCTAGAGTGGCTGGCCAGCAAATTCCCAGGGGTTTGCCTGTCTCCCTCCTTCTCCTGTCCCCCACCAGCTCTGAGGTTATGAGTGTGTACCACCAGCCCGACTTTTATAAGGGCACTGGGATTTGAACTCAGGTCCTCATGATTGAGCAGCAAGCCCTTTACCCCCTGAGCCCTCTCTTTAGCCCGTACTGGGACCATTTTTTTTTCTTCTGTTTCCTTTAGCATTGGCCATCTAGAGTTGACAGTAATAGAAATTGGGTCAAACCATCCTTCTTGTGAGCATAGGATTTTAAAATTGGTAATCTGGTTTTTAGTATTGAATCAGATAATTTGTTTTGGGAAGTCTGTATTCTTTTTTTTTTTAAAGATCTATTTTTATTTTATGTGTATGTGAATGTATGCTCTGGGTGGGTGGATGCCTCCATAGGACAGAAGAGCAGAAGAGTGTGTTGGATCCACTGGAGCTAGATTTAGAAACAGTTGTGAGCTGCTTGACATGGGTGCTGGGAACCGAACTTGGGTCCTGTGGAAGAACAAGCAGTGCTATTGGCCCCTGAGCTGACTTTCCTAGCCCCAGGTCTGGATTCTTGAATGAGTCTTGTTTAGAAAGGCAGTTGCTTGATGTCTGCCTACTGGTACCTTTGTACAAAATGGATGTTTGGCATATTTTAATTTATTTAGTAGATTTATTTCCCTACTTAAATACATTAGTAATTTTAAAAGTAAAACATTCAGTATTTGTAGAAAAATCTATAAACAGTAGAAAGGGCAAGGAAAAAACTGATAATCTTACTGCTTAGACAGAAGGGAACAGCCCTACTTAACATTTTGACTTTGCTTTGTTAGAATACACAACCCTTTTTAACTTTGAAAAGGTGGCCTCTGTTTTCCTCTGTTTGCCGTGTTATATATGGTTCCCTTGTCTCATTGTCACTGGCTGCATCATAGAGACACAATTTTGGAGACCGCATGTTTGTGCGAACTTTGAATGTATATCCAGAGTCTCACTCTTCTTCAAGGCTCAGCTTCAAGATCATTGTTTCTAGCTCTTCCCTTAGCCACTGTGTCTGAGAATTGCTTCCAGTGACGGATGTGTTATCTCTTCAAGGAAAGAGGTCCCTCTGTTTTATTCTTTCTGGAGATGGGGTCTTACTAGGTTATGTAGTCCAGGCTTTCCTAAATCTTGGGATCCTCTTTCTCAGTCTCCCCATGGGGAATTCTCCCTGTGGGGGTGGAGTGGGATGGAATGTGCTAGAGTGTGCTAGTCCCTGAAGGCTTTACTGCCATCAGAAAACCATCTCTGAAGAGACAGTAATGAAACTCAGTTCAGCGTAGCCTAGTTAGCCATCACTGGTACAAACTTCTAGAGTCTGACCCTACGGTTTTTTGTTGTTGGTGTTGGTGTTGTGTTTTTTTTTTTTTAAGCCATATCTAAGCATAGCATAATTTTGGAAAAAAGTGTTCTAATGATAATTCAACAGTCCTGTGTGTACAACAAAGCTTAAGACATGTTTACATTGAAACTCTTTACAAAGTACATAGGGCTTCTTCCATAAAGATGGATGCTGTTGACTCTGAAATAGTGCTCACAATTTAGGGAGCTCACAAGTCTAGGGAGAATGACTGAGGTCAACATAATGCTTATGGAAGTCAAGATTGGCATGACTCTAAGATAATACAGAAATCACTTAGGCTGTTGTAAAGGACAGGTGACATCTCTCATGAGGATAGCTCTAATGGACTTAGAAGCAATGCTTAATTTAGGGGGAAAGGATCAGGGTTAAACAAAACATAAATTCTGGGGGATACAGGTGAAGCCTAGTTATACAGATAGCAAAGGATCACCAGATTGTAAACTATATCCTTTCCAAGCATTCCAGGATGAAGACAGGTAACCATCTCCTTCCTTGGAAGAGACAAGTCTGCATGTTTAACTTTCCTAGCTTTTTTGGTGCTTATCTGTGTGCACAAGGACCTCTTGCACTCTACATCTTTCCTCTTAACCTCCACTCCCAGCTGCTGTGGTTCTTAAAACACTAGATGTGGATTCCTTTATTTCTGCCTCCATCAAGTCAGATCTGCTATATTACTTTTCACCTTATTCCCTTGAGACAGGGTCTGACTGTGAACCAGGAGCTAGGCTGGCAGCCAGCAAGCCCCAGGGATCCTCCTGTCTCTTCCCCCTCCACAGTGCTGAGTTATAGGTGTGCACATGGCCATGCCTAGCTTTTATATGCATGCTGGGGATTTGAACTCAGATCCTCATGCTTGCATAGTGAACACTCTTACTCACTGAGAAGTTTTCTAGGTGGGGCCTTGACCACAGTTGGCCATTTCTAGCCCTGTCTGTCCCTGTGTCTCTTCATGGACTGAGAATGAAATGAACTGCATAGCATCTCAGGAGTGTGAAACTGTTGAGTGTCTTGGCTTTCAATCTTGCTGAAATATCGTATTCATTTCTTTCCTTGCTCCTTCCTTTGCTTGGTACAGACCTGACTCCTGAGTATGATTTCAGTGGTAATATTGTCTTCTGCATTGAGTCAGAATTGCTTCTCCCTTCTTCAATGTATCTAAAGTATTTGTCTTATACTGTTCTGGATTTATTACTTAAAAATTTTGAGGATAAGAGCTAGCTCTTTTCATATCTCTACCCCTTTATATTTACCACATAGTCATGACACTTTGTAGGATTTATAGAAAGAATGATTGCCTCCTATGACATTTTTCTTTTGATTTTTGATAATTGGTTTGTTAGGAGAATACCAGATGTCAGTCAACTGAAATGATAGTGCTCAGTGCTAACACTGGCGGCTGGAGATAGTGCTCAGCCATTTAGAGCATTTACTGTTATTGTATGTGCTCTAAACCAGGTTCGGTTCCCAGAACTCAAATGGTGGCTTAAGCCACTCCTAACTCCATTTCCAAGAGATCCAGTGCTCTCTTCTGGGCTTGGAGGGAGTTTATTTTTATTTTATGTGTACGAGTGCTTGCCTTTATATATATATGTATGCATCACATGCATGCCTGGTACCTTTGGAGGTCAGAAGAGGACATTGAATCCCTTGGAACTGGAATTAAAGATGGCTGTGAGCTGCTGTGTGGGTTCTGAGAGCTGAACCAGAGTCCTCTGCAGGAACAGGGGCTGTGAACTGCTGAGCCATCTCTCCTAAAACTGCATTTAAATTTGAAAATTTAAATGTATGTATGTATGTATGTGTGTTACAGCACACGTGGAGGACAAAGACCAGCTTTTGTGAATTATTTTTCTCTTTCCACCGTGGATTCTGGGCACTCAGGTTGTCAGGGTTATGTGGCCAGCGCTTCTACCCACTGAGCCATGGTGCTGACCCCAAACAGCTAACTCACGTATCAAGTTCTTACTCTATGCCAGATATTCTGAGTGCTTCATTTGTCTTAGTTTGTTTAATCTTTATTGCAGCCCGTGACTGTAACAGTAGTCTTCTAATTATTCACAGCAGTAGATAGTGAGCGGCAGTTAGTGTTTAAACTTCTGGCAGGTTAGCTCTAGAGCCTGCACAGCTGATACTATCCTATGCTGTGAGTGAGGGCAAAGCAAGCCTTTTTTAATGACCACTGTGTACTAGTCATTTGTTTAAAGAAGCCCACAGGATTTTGTTTGATCATTATTTGAAGCCTGCCTCAGTTTTTGATAACTGGGTCAAACTGAAGGATGCTTGCGTCTGAATCTGTGTTAAGCAAGTGTCTTACATATGGTAGTCACATTCTTCTGAAGTTTAATCGTTGATATCGTAGAAACATTGTCATTAACTGGTCTGCATTCTTGTTCTTAGGATGGTGGGTCCTTGGATCAAGTTCTGAAGAAAGCTGGAAGAATTCCTGAGCAAATTTTAGGAAAAGTTAGCATTGCTGTGAGTATGTAGTAAAGTTTTTCTTCTGAAGTAGTAAATTAAGAGGAGATAGTGAAGGAGGAAGATAAATCAATGAAGGGAGTTTATTTCAAAAACAGTGTTTCTCAGCTGGGCGGTGGTGACACACGCCTTTAATCCCAGCACTGGGAGGCAGAGGCAGGCGGATCTCTGTCAGTTCGAGGTCAGCCTGGGCTACAGGGTGAGTTCCAGGAAAGGCGCAAAGCTACACAGAGGAAACCCTGTCTCGAAAAACCAAAACCAAAACAACAACAACAAAAACCAGTGTTTCTCACCAGAGATTTTTCTGTGGAGTATGACCTTAAACTTCTGATACTTCTGCCTCTGCGGCTCCCCCAGTGCTAGGATGGCAGGCGTTCACCACCACATCCCGTTTTATGCTGTGCTGAGGATCGAAGTGTGGGCCTTATACATACAAGCACTTCACCAACTGGGCTAAATCCCCAGCCCCAATCTTTGTGTTCAAACCTGTGTCTGAAAAACAGAGTAAGGTATCTTGGGAGATTCTTGTTGGTGGTAGTAGAAAAGATCTTTAAAATTGCCTATTTGGAACAATATCTCTTGCAGGGTGTTTTGAGAAATTCCTTATGCTTGGCCATCCTTAGTTTAACCTAACAGTAATGCTTTATAGAACATACATGTGGCTGCTTGATAAGGCGGGTTCGTTGTCTGTGGATGTTGAAGAAGAGCTTGTCTTTCTAAGCCATGCCATTTCAGTTTCCCGTCTTTTTACCTTCCTCTCCTCCAGGTGATAAAGGGCCTGACATATCTGCGGGAGAAGCACAAGATTATGCACAGAGGTGAGAAAGTACTGCCAGATGTTTTATTCTGAATGACAACTGAAACCTGAAGCTTCTCACATTTCTTTTATATGTTTTGTTTTGGAATGAAAGCCCTTTACTAAGCTGGCAGTGGTGGCGCATGCCTTTAATCCCAGCACTTGGGAGGCAGGGGCAGGCGGATCTCTGTGAGTTTGAGGGCAGCCAAAGCTATATAGTGAGACCCTGTCTCAGGGAAAAACAAAACAAACAAACAAACAAAAAAACAAAACAAAACCAACAACAGCAACAAAAAAGTCCTTTACTAATTTTTTTGTTTTTGGGTTTTTGGTTTTTTTTTTTTGAGACAGGGTTTCTCTGTGTAGTTTTGGTGTCTGTCCTAGATCTCACTCTGTAGCCCAGGTTGGCCTTGAACTCGCAGAGATCCTTATGAGTGCTGGGATTAAAGGCGTGCGCCGCCGCCACTCGGCTCCCTTTACTAATGTTTTTTATTTGTTTGTTGTGCATCTGTTTTGTTGTTGCTGTTGTTTGGTTAGTTTTGTTTGGTGCTTGAGATGGTGTCTCTTAAGTATCTTGGCTGTTCTATAACTCACTACATAGATCAGGCTGACCTCAAACTCACAGAGACCCACGTGCCTCTACCTCCCAAGTGCATTCTTTGTTTATTTTGTTTTGAGAGATAGGTTTTCACATTGTAGAACAAGTTTGCTGAAGACTCACTGTGTCGTCCTTGAATCTGTGGTAGTCCTCCTACATTAACCTGCTGAACGCTTGGGTTACAGGCGTGAGCACCTCACTGGCACTCTACACTAGCTACGGTCATAGCCAAGAACCTCTTTAAAAATATGATAGTAACCAGGCGGTGGGGACAAACGCCTTTAATCCCAGCACTCATAAGACAGAGGCAGGTGGATCTCTGAGTTCGAGGCCAGGCTAGTCTACAGAGTGAATTCCAGGACTGCCAAGAAATACAGAAATCCTGTATTAATGTATTAGTAAACAGGCATAATGTGCAGGCCTTTATTTCCAATGCCTAGGAGGCAGAGGCAGGTGGATCTCTGAGTTCTATCTAGGCCAACTTGGTCTACATAGTGCTGTCTGGATCAGCCAGAGTTACATGATAAGACCCTCTCTCACAAAAAAAAACATGTTAATAATATAAAACTAGGTAGTAAAATATGACCAGCTGCTCTCAGGTGTGGTTGGGACAGGTACCTTTAACTGGATGAGTAGGGCTCTGGTCCTAGTGAGATGTTTTGCCTTGCCTATATAGCCAGTTAGCTCTTTTTTTTTCCTCTCTCTCTTTCTCTTTTTTAGATTATTTATTTATTATATATACAATGTTCTGTCTGCATGTTTGCCTACATGCCAGAAGAGGGCATCAGATCTCATTATAGATGGTTGTGGGCCCCTGAGTGGTTGCTGGGAATTGAACTCAAGACATCTGGAAGAGTGGTCAATGTTCTCAACCTCTGGGCCATCTCTCCGGCCCTCTTACATGTCCAGAGGATCCACACCAAATGGGAATTTAAGAGATAAGCAGGTTCTCATTCCTAATGATTTGTCTCTGCTTTCATGGAGCACACTTCCTGGGCAGGAGGAATATGACTGATGTTCCCAGGTAACCAGTGCTCACACTTTGGCCAACTTATGGATTCCATAAGGTGAACTGGTCCTCTGGGATGTGCTCTGGTGCTGTACAGGCTATTGTATTCTATTTCCCTTGGGTAGCCAGTGGGAAGAGCAGTCTGTGTGGCTCAGCATGGCTCAGCCTAGTACATGTGGTTTGTGAGCTGCTGGCCAGGCACTGGGCAGGAAATCTGTGACCCCATTTGACCTCTTAGGTGACATTCCAGTGATAGTCATGTGCAGGTGCATGACTAGGTCCCTCCATGTTAACTACTCCCTCCTCAAAATCTCTTCCTTTATCCAAGACAAGTAATTAATAAATGTAAAATATTTATAGAATACCTGCCAAGTGCAGTGTACTGGTTGAGTCATGTGGGGGCCATAGAGAAGGTTCATAGATGAATTGTGTCTTCCAGGAGAAAGAGAGGACTCTGGTATATGGTGGAAGATAACTAGTGTTTTTATGCATGAGTCATTACCTCACCAACGTTCTAACAGAATCTGATGTAACATAATTTATTATTCAGGATTCTTTGATTGTGTCAGACTTGAGATTACTTAATCAGAAGATGGAATGTGGCCGGGCGGTGGTGGCGCACGCCTTTAATCCCAGCACTCGGGAGGCAGAGCCAGGCGGATCTCTGTGAGTTCGAGGCCAGCCTGGACTACCAAGTGAGCTCCAGGAAAGGCGCAAAGCTACACAGAGAAACCCTGTCTCGAAAAACCAAAAAAAAAAAAAAAAAAAAAAAAAAAAGATGGAATGTGTTGGCTTGAGTCACCACAAAGCTGAAGGCAGTGATGAAGATGGGATTGAAATTAGAGCCTCGGAACCCTGGTCAGCTGGGTCTTCCTTCTTTTTGTATGGCTTTCCTTTCAGGCAGAATCCATCTCTCTCTCTGTCTCTCTCTCTGTCTCTCTCTCTCTCTGTCTCTCTCTCTCTCTCTCTCTCTCTCTCTCTCTCTCTCTCTCTCTCTCTCTCTCTCTCTCTCTCTCTCTCTCTCGACAGGGTTTCTCTGTGTAGCTCTGGCTGTCCTGGAACTCACTCTGTAGACCAGGCTGGCCTCAGACTCACAGAGATCTGCCTGCCTCTGCCTCCTGAGTGCTGGGATTAAAGGTTTGCACGACTAACCCCCAGCCAGACAGATTCACTTTAGTGAGGGCTGCATGGACCCTACCAGCCACTTACATATCAGGTCCTGGATGTACTCCACTCCGGATAAAGCTTCACCTGCTCTCCCCAGTTCACATCAGTGTCTGCCTCTGCCTCCAGAGTGCTGGCATTAAAGGTGTGCACTACTATACCCCAGCATAAGTTTTTAAGGAGCCACAGAGCTGAGTGTAAGCAGTGGTGGTGTGTCCTTGTCTGCTGCCCTATTGACATGTACTCTAAAGAGGTCCTGAATGCCTTAGCTAGAGTTATATGAAAGTGGGCTTTTCGGAGCCTTCCTTTTCTGTTCCTAGTCCCCTATGAGCACCAGTATCCTCCAGAACATCACAGGGGTGCCAGCAGCAGCTTACAACAAAAAGTCCTTAGCAGCAGGCAGGATTTCAGCCTCTCAAATCCTGTCACTTGGGACAAGTCATCTATCCATATAGCAGGATCTGACTTTGTCTTATTTTATAAGCTGTTTTAGTAGATTCTTGTATAATATATTTCTAGATGGCTTTGTCCCTCGCCAGGCACTGTCCTGTCTGCCAGGGCTTTTCTTACAGAAAGTTGGTGTAGCCTCATGAGGTGTTTTGGGGAGGCTATCCTCTTATCTTTGTGTGCAGAGGCATGCTTGCTCCTGCTTGCTCCTGCTTGCTCCTTGAGTTCTAGGAGGTTGTTTGTCTCAGCTATACGGGCAAGTGGAGTACAGGGAGAGAACTCCTCTTGCTTCTGTCTAGACTGTTCTTCCTTGCAGATGGAAGGAGTGGCTGATTTTAGCTGGAATCCAGTGGGCTGGTTTCTTGGCTAGAAATGTGAGTCTTATTCTCTCTGGAACTATCCTGTGAAGGGCTGTATATGATTTCATCTTTCATTTCTCAAGAGCCAGGCAGGACCAGATACTGGAAGAGGGAGAGTTTCCTACTTGGGAAGAGTCATTGCGGGGAGGTATTTGACATAGCTGTGAAGCTGAGGTCTAAGTGTACATGTGGTGGTGGCCTGGAAAGGCTTTCCAGGTAGAATGAAACAGGCACATGGAGACTGGAAACATGAGGCTGTAGCACAGGAAATAAGGTTTCTAGAACAGAGGTAAGGGTCAGGAACTAAAGTAAGAAATGGTTCACTACATGTCCTGGTGCTGGAGTGTTCCTGAACAGGGCATGGGCCTGGATTCTAAGGATAAGGACTCCGGTGCTGTGGCTAAGAGAGGATAGTTCTTCAGGAGTTACCGTAGCCTAATGACACAATGTGAGTGAGTGAGGCTGGCCTTGAGTGATCCCAGCAAAATTGTCAGTAATTTCTCACTCTTTCCTCTTCCATTTCTTGGAACAGCCTAGGATCAGATGAAACTCTGGCCAGTAATTGTCTGATAGCACCAAGGTGATGGCATTTAGTAAAAGACCGTTGAGCAGGGTGTGGTGATACATGCCTATAATCCTAGTATTTGGGAGTCAGAGACAGGCGGATCTCTGTGAGTTTGAGGCCAGCCTGGTTTACATGGCAAGTTCCAGGCCAGCTAGGGCTAAAAAGTGAGACTTTGTCTCCTTCCCTCCAATTAAAACCCCAAACAAGTCCCACACAACCTAAGTCAGAAGCTCATTTTCTAGTAAAAGGGGGAACTGTAGGGCCCTGGCCCCCGTTTTGGGTAACTGTTGCCTTGCTTGCTGACCTTGACCTTGATATCTTCCCTATGCTAATTCCCTGCCGGGTTCCACCCTGCTGAATGCTTAAGGGAAGTTCCTTGTCTGTGTATCCTACATAATGGGCCTTAACAGTTTAGATGCAAGATTGTGAAACATTGGTAGTGAACTTCTGCCCTCCGGGGTTCTCCCATTGTGCTGTAAGCCTGTATTTAAGACCTCCTCCCTCCTACAATAAAGAGCATTCGGCAAAAACAACAACAAAACCAAACAAACATTGAACATACAGTTCTGGACTCCTATGAGAAGGTAGTTTCTGCCCTTGTAGAGGTTCTGGTCCAAGTTGGAGAAGCAAGACTGCAGGAGAAGTCAGCTCAAAGATGAATAGGTGAACTGATGCAAACAGGTTGGGATTTGTATTGAGACAGCGGGCTCCCTTGCATCTTGTCAGGAAAAGGGTGGGATTTCAGATGGAGCATGCTTGGCAGCAAGTGAGCTGCAGCTGAGGCTGCGGTGAGCACATGGTTGCTGGTTACTGTCTGTGATCTAGACTAAACAAGGACTCAATTCTGTCCCTAACTTGTCGGCCTCTCCTGGGTTCCATAAGCATCTGGCCCTCACCAGACTAAGGAGGGTTGCTGCGTGGTCTCTGGACCTCTTGTCTGGACTTTTCTATGATGCCTGACTTTAGTGGAGCCTGGGCCCACAAAGTGACATCACCAGTCATTGTCCCTCTCCCCCACTTAAGGCAGACAGATTCCTATAGGTTTGTCACCTTACAACTCTTATTTTCCTCCTCCTCCTCTTCCTGTTAAGCACATTAGCTTGAGCAGGTCAAAACAAGTTTTTAGCTAATTTTCCTTCTTGAATAGTGTATGATTAGTGTGTAAGGTAGTGAGTCCTGTTCTTGTCAGCAGGGAGCGGATTGGCTTTGAGATAGCCAGCTAGCCTGCCTTTTTTCTACTGTACACAGCAAATAGCACTTGATGTAGGCGTCCTGGTTGGTTTTTTGTTTGTTTGTTTGTTTTGGTTTTCTTGCGGGGTGGTGGTGCCTGTGTTTTGTTAGTTAACTTGATATAAGCTAGGGTTATCTGGGAAGAGGGAATATCGATTGAGGAAATTCCTCTGTAAGACCAGCCTTTGGGCAAGTCTTACTTTCTTGATTAATGGTAGATGTGGGAGGCCCAGCCCTCTGTGGATGGTGCCACCCCAGGACTGGTGATCCTAAGAAAGCAGGCTGAGCAAACCATGGGGAGCAAGTCAGTAAGCAGAGTGTGGCTCCGGTTTCCGTTCCTTCCTCCAGGTTCCTGCTCTGACCTCCTGTGGTGATGGAGTGTGACCTGAGAGTTGCTTTTGGTCATAGTGTTTTATCACAGCAGTAGACACATAACTAAGGAGGGTGCCTTTTTGTGTGGGTATGTATATATGTACATGGGGGTGTGTGCATGTTGGTGTATGCGTGTAAGTGTATAGGCCAGAAGTCGACACTACATGTCTTCCTCAGTTGCTCTCTGCTTTCTTTTTTGAGACAAGGTCTCTCAGTGGACTCACAGTTTTGGCTAGCCTGGCTGAGCAGTAAACCTCAAGGACCCTTCTGTCTCTGCCTGCGAAGCACTGATGTTACAAGTGTATACTACTGCACTCCACTTTTTACCTGGGTGCTGGGGATGGATACAGATAGGTCCTCGAGCTTGTACAAGCTCCTCACTGCTCGGGCCATTGCCCTAACCCCAGTAAAGCTGTCTTTGATGGGAAGGTTACTTTTTTATCTTTGGCAAGGAACTTCATTGTGAAGCCTCAGTTTCCATGTATGTGGAATGGGGCCAGCTCTGCCAGATGTTACTATAGGGTCATAGAAATGAGAAAACAAGAACCCAGAGTTGGGAGGATTTCCCTTGCTGACCTCTTTTTCTGACCTTCCTGGACCTCACTTACTTTGCTCTCTAAGTATGACCCCTGTACATCTTAACTCTGGTTTTTCTGTTTCCAGAATTTGTACTACTGTTCAAAATGGCATGTGCTGTGAGAATGGAACTCTGGACTCTGTAACGTGTCATTGACAAGATTTATGTGTCTATTACTGTCAGGCTGGGTGAACATGGTGGCGCACACCTTTAATCCCAGCACTCAGGAGGCAGAAGCAGGCAGATCTCTGTGAGTTCCAGTCTACTCTGGTCTACAGAGTGAATTTCAGGACAGTCAGGCTACACAGAGAAACCTTGTTTTAGAAAAACCAACCAACCAACCAACCAACCAACCAACCAAGCATAAAAACCTATTATGTCTTGGATTGGAGAGAAAATCCTTTCAATGTGTTTGTTGGGCGTGACTTGAAATCTTGAAAATGGAGGGGATAAAAATAGTAGGTGGTTACGACTTATAGGCATTCTTCTGTGGCTCAGCTTGCTGCTTGAATTCAGCTGTAACCAGAAGTGGGGATGCCTTGACGGCCTCTTGCAGTTAGACTCTGGAGGAGGCGAATGGGCTGGAGCTGAGGAAGCAGCGTGTGGAGACTAGAGTAGGCAGGGTTTCTCTCACACCTGGATTACCGGGATTTCAGCCTTCTCCAAGTCAGACCCATTCCCGGAGAGGCTTATTGCCACAGCCAACTACAGCTTGCTAGGAGCTTTGCCAAGTCTCAAGGCGTGACTCTTGTGGTTTGTGTGAGCTCCGGAGTCAGGGCCCTGGCTCTCCAGTTTGGCAAGAGGAGTCTGGAGTTCAAACCCCAGCCTTTGCTCTCAAGTTGCCCTGCTGTTATGACAAAGCCATGGCTTTATCTGCTCAGAGTTCCTTGTCCCCTCACACTGCTACTGTGAGGAGCAAAAGCAGAGTGTCAGCAGGCCTGGGCCTTCAGTGTGGGTCTGCTGCCTTGCCCCAGCAATCCTCAGCTGCACCACTACGTGCGTTCTTCTTGGGAAGTGGGACATGGTGAGGAAACTGGAACCTTCTATCAGTACTCGGCGGGAACGATGTTAAGGTGGGAAAAAGATTACATTTCCTGGAAATGACTAATTGAATGAAGGCTTTGGATTTCTTGGAGTTTTTGTTTGTATGTTTGTGTATCTTTGCTGTTGAGTTAGTTCTCTGAAGTCATGGGTAGCCAGAGAGAGAGCTCCATGAAGGCTGTGAGTAGTCATTTGGGGCAGCTTCTTTTTCCTTCTATTTCTTCATCTTAGGGAGGGTTCTTAATGTTCTGCCAAGCATGCTGGGAAGGGGGGTCATTTGAAACCTAGTTGCCATTTAGGAAAATCTCATTAGGGATTGGGGATGTAGCTCAGTTGGTACTGTTTGCCTAGAATGCATGCTGTCCCCGGTTTATCAGCAGCACTGCTCATCCTGGTTGGGTAGCCCATATCCTCAATTCTAGCACTTGGGAGTTGGAAGCAAGAGGATGAGAAATTCAAGATCATCCTAAGCTGCACAGCAAGTGTGAAGCCAGCCTGTATTCACGAAACTCCATCTTTAAAACAAAAAGAAGTAAATAATGGCAAATGCAATAGCTCATTTCCCTGTTAAACGAACTTCAGTTCTCACTGCCTAAGGTCTTTTCACTTTTGGATCCAGCCTTTGTCACAGAGGAGCCCGTCTGGTGTCCATCTGTGTGTCGCTGCTTGCTCCCCTGCAGGGCTCTTCCTCTTTCCTCCCTTTCCCTCCTCTGGTTCTCTTGGGCTTCATGCTCCCATACCTGTCTCCTGCTGTTCTCCTCCTCCTCTATGCTACCCATGAAGTTCCAGCTTAGGGAATGCAGCTTAACAACAACAACAACAAATACATAAATAAAACAACAAACAAAAAAAGGGGAACCACCGTGGAGGGACTCCCCTGGAGGTCTGCTCTGCCTCTTTCAACTGCTTGCTCGCCTTGCCCGCTAAGCAGCCGCCACCAGGTGGGTGACACCAGTCCAGCTCCCTCAGAGAGTTGAGCACAGCGCTGTCTGTTTTCATGGTCACACCTGTGTACACTATCCCTCCGGGGATCACAGCTTGAGGACAAGGACTGTGCCCTTTTGCTCATTACTTAGTGCAGGAATTCTGTATTTGTAGCATAAACAAATGGCTCCCAGGGCATTTTATGCAGATCCTTTGTTTCAGCAGGTAGGAAATGTCCAGAAGTCAAACTTGCTAATATGTGCTCTTTGGAAAATGTAGGGAGCTTTGAACAGTGGTTATTTTGGTAGCAGAAAAGAATACTTGATCCACTTAGTTTTTCGTAAAACTTCTTTTGTTGTTATTTAGTTTTCCTTTTTGGTGCTGGAGGTGGAACCCAGGCCTCAGAAGTGCTAGTTAGATAAGCACTCTTCCACTGCCCTACTCTTTGCTGTGATTTTTGAAGAAGAGATTCCCCATTGCTAAAGAGAATAGACCAGTGGGGAGCCCAGTGGGCACTCCACACAGAGTGTTGCTTGGCTTAGCGACCCCTGATCTTGAAGGGTGGGAAAGAACTGGAGGCTTGGGTAACCCATTCACAAGTGCTGGGTGGGCCTCTCCTGGGAGTCACCTTGATCTGCTGGGACAGTGTGGGAAGACGCTCGGGTAAGTCTCCCACGTTGGGAAGGGGACTAGGAGATACTAGAGAGCAAATGTAGACCCCAGAGGGTGGGTGGAAAGGACATTTCAGATGCAGGGAACAGCACAACGCTGGTGAGGAGGCAGGACGCACACTGGGGCAGTTAGATAGATGCAGGACAAACACTGGAAAGTCTGCAAAGGCAGGGGAGGGAGCTTTGGACTGTGTTTCAAGGCAGATGGGAGCCACAGCAGTCTCTGTTCAGGGCTGTCCTGGAGGAGTTCTAGTTGCCATGTGTACAGGATAGAAGGGGAAATATGGGGGAGGGGCTGATGGCTTTGAGAAGCTAAACCAAGATACCCCTGGAGATTAGGAAATGAATTCATTCTGGCCTTGTTTGACATCTCACACTTGTGCTGTCAAAGAAGAATTAGCTGGGCTAACTGGGTGGGGGCAGGGTGAAGAGCATGTTCTGGCTGCTACTCCCACAGCATACTCTAGCATGCTAGGTCTTTTGATAACCAGGAGGGGCTTCATGCAGTGTATCTGGCTCTTGGGGCTGAAGGGTCAGAACAGAGTAAAGCCCTTCAGAGGATCCTCTCATTCCCTCCAACCCCAGTGATCTCTGCAGCCAGGGATGGGGCTAGGAGGCTGAAGCTGGAGCTCAGAAGGGAGAGCAGGATTATGTAAGCTTGAATACAGAGACCTGCTTGTCATGTGAATAGAAATCAGATGCAAAGACAGGCAACTCAGCCTTGGAGAGCAGCAGCTGCAGCCTGGAGGGAGAGAAGCAGCAATGCCAGCAAATGCAGCCACCCAGGAGGGGATGCTCTGGGCTGAGGAGGGCAAAGCAACTACCTCTGGAGATGGTGTATGTGTAGTATATATGCGCACTAGGCCTGCACTCTGTGGTGTGAGCTGCCCTGGTCAGAAAAGCCAAGCGGACTTGCTCAAGACTACATGTAGGTGGCAGGGTTCAAGCCATTGCTTCTCTCTTGCTTCAGGTCATACCAGAAAGGCCAGGGGAAGCATCTGGGATGGGTGAGGGGTATTGGGAAGAAGGCACATGTTGGAAGCCTCCCAAGTGCTGCCCCTACCAGGCCCTACAGGCACATCACACCCCTGGCTTTTTCTAGGTTGGCTCTATATCCTGAACGTGTGACCTCCAAGATCTGTCCTTATAAGAAGGGCCTCTTATAAACTCATGTTGGAGAAGGGACAGTTGGCCCCTTACCTCCCACCTATCGTTAAAGTAGCCCTTCAATGGTGATCCTTGCAGGTGTGCCCACACACTGCACATAGTGCTTTGTACTCTGCTCTCACCTCCTGTGGACTACCTGGCACTATGCACTTATTCACTGGTTGATTTATCTCCTCACACCAGTAGCATGTGAGCTCTATGTCACTGGGAACTTGGCAGCATGTCCCCACTCTTTCCCCAGGACTGCAGGGTACCTGTTTGAGGCAGGTGCTCAGTGACCAGTAGGTGAGAGACTCTTGAGGATTGTGGTAGCTAGGAATGTGGTAGGATGCTAGACAGGGTAGTTTTTGCTCTGTGACCTTGAATAAGCCCCTCGCCCTTAGATCTGCATTGGAAGTAGGGGAAGAACCTGATGCATTTAAGATTCCTCCTAATGCCTGAACTCTGAGGGCCTCTGTGGGAGGCACAGTTGCAGAGAGGTTTCTGGCTTCTTGGAGATGCTAGACCTGGCATTTCTAGTGTTTGGCATCCGACTCCAGTGCTTGGGAGTGCTAGTGAGGGCTGAGTCTTGGAAAGATCACAACACTGTGGTACGTTTTGTGTATCAGATGCCTATGCATACAGTGAGTGTAGATACGCTCGTTCTATGGGGTTTGTATTGGCTCCGGGCTTAACAAGGTGAGATAGACTCTGAGAGCCCTCCCTGCCTTGCTGGAGCTGATGTGAAGTGCGGCTAAAGATTGTATGGGTTAGCTAGCTCAGGGAAGGGGCTAAGTGGGATATTATAGGGCAGATATTATAGGACTACACAGAGAAACCCTGTCTTAAAAAACTTAGAAAGAAAAACAAAGAAGAAATAAGTGACCTGGGTTTGGTGGCACACATCTGTGATCCCAGTACTGGAAGCTGAGGAAGGGAGATCCTAAAGCCGTTCCTTTTGTCTGCTCAGTAGTCATACTGTGTCTTGATAGTGGGGTGTCTAAAGTAACAGACTTTAAAACTTTTTTTTTTTTCCTTTTGGGCTGTAGAAACCGGGTTTCTCTGTGTAGCCCTGGCTATCCTGGAACTGACTCTGTAGACCAGGCTGGCCTCAAACTCAGAGGTCTGCCTACCTCTGCCTCCCAAGAACAGGCATGCCCTGCTCCTGTTCATGGTAACTGACTCTTTCTGGTGAGTTATGGCCGGGTCTGCATCCTCGAAGAGTAGACATCTGTTAATCAACTGCATTTGGAGTTCGCAAGTCAAGGAATGGGGCATGTGGTATGGTCTGCAGAGCACTGTCCCTCCCCTCCCAAGCTACCTGTGCTAATTCTCTCATTTCCTATTTTCTCTTGACAGATGTCAAGCCTTCCAACATTCTAGTGAACTCCCGTGGCGAGATCAAACTCTGTGATTTTGGGGTCAGCGGGCAGCTAATTGACTCCATGGCCAACTCCTTTGTAGGCACAAGGTCATACATGTCGGTATGTACTGAAGTTCCCTTTCTCCAGTGTCTCTGCAGGCTTCATTCTTAGCATGAGCAGCCCCATTTATAGACCATGGAGCCACAGATTTGTGCTGTATGGTGATGGATAGGGATTGAGAAATGAGGGGTGAGGCACAGTGGGCCTCTGTGGGAGAGCAAGTGTCTTCCTTTCACAAATGTTCACACCTAATTGTGGTCTCAGTCACTAGAAGAGAATAATGTGCTGTCCTCACTCCAGAGTCTGGCTTCCACTCTGAAGACACTGAGAAGCCACCTGACATCTTTTTTATTTTTTTTCGAGACAGGGTTTCTCCGTGTAGTTTTGGTGCCTGTCCTGGATCTCATTCTGTAGACCAGGCTAGCCTCAAACTCAGAGATCCGCCTGGCTCTGCCTCCCGAGTGCTGGGATTAAAGGCGTGTGCTACCACCGCTTGGCTCCACCTGACATCTTACCGAATTGTCAGACCCTCAAACCAAGACTCTCAGACATGACTACACCCCAGCTGTGCCACTGCTGGTCCCCAACCTTTTATCCGCTAGTGGCCCCGCTTGGAATCGTTCCCTCCATTCTGCCCCTTCCCTCCCTCTTCACTGCCTGGCTCTGGGTCATTTACCTGCCTTCCGTCCAGCTCCTGGTTAGAGTCTGCTCTGGCCCAGCCTGCACCCCATTCTGGCAGTCTTCCCTCCTGAGCCTAACTTTGCTGGCTCCCACTGTCACCTGAGTGCTACATGTAGCTGTCCCTGTGTCCATAGTCATGCCATCATGGAGTCTTTCGCTTTCCTCTACCTCAGCCTTCTAGGAGACCCCAGGCATCTTCCCTGGGCCCTGGCAGGGGGTCTGGCACACTGAGGATGTTAGGAATGGCTGGTGAGTGGATGCTGTGGGGTTGACTGAATGAGAGGGTCTTTGGATAGCCCATTTCTAAGTATAGCAGGGGACGATGGAAGCCTGCAGGGAGTGCTTCAGAGGCAGTGCACAGAATTAGAGGTGGGTAGTTTTTACAGACCAAGGGAGAAGTGCAGATGGTCCGGACAGGCCTGGCCCAGTGTTTCATGCACAAAGAGCTGTCACCCCCTGAGTGTCTGAGTTCATCCCTGCAGTTGTACCATCAGAAGAGATGATGGTTCCTATGTAGGTGGTGAGGACAGTTAGGGCTAGGGAGCCAGCGGCCCTTACAACCTATGGAGGGGTTATGTCCATGTCCCCATTGCTCCCTAGTGGCCCCAGCCCCACTGACTCCAGTGACTGCCAGTACCACAACACTCTTACCCCACACCCTACTGTAGGGGCTACAGGGGAGTTCTGTTCTTTATATCCCGATTGCCTCTTCTCTAGATGAGGAAGTGAGCAGCTTGCACCCTGGGACACTCAATTGCCAACTCTCAAGTTCAAACTCAATTAGGCCTTGGGACTTATTGAACCATGGTTTAGTGGTTGGATTTCTGTGGTTACATGGTCAGCTTCAAAATAGCCCAGTGTTAGAGTTGGTGGAAAATCCCATGGGAGAAGCTATTTGGGTATCAAAATAAATACACTATGAGCAGAGTGAAGGTTTTTTCGTAGGGTTCTTGAAATACACGTGAGCTTGAACTAAGGCTCCGTGTGGAAACAGACTTTATGCTGTTTCCTCCCTGGTGCTTTCCGTCATTATTGGCACAGGCTTGTATAGTGTTCTATAACATCTAAAGGTTTTCATTTCATTTGGTTCCTGCTGTGACACTAGTAAGTAGAATGGACATTGTGTTGTCATCACTGTTACCAGTTAGCAGAAGACCCATTTTATATATAGGGAAACTGAGGCTCAGGATCCCATAGCGTGTAAGTCCCAGAGTTGGAACTCACGATAAGCCTCTCATGTGGGTTTGAGACAGGCTACCCTGCATGTGCAGGACAGGGGCCAGACTGGGCAAAGCTGGAACTTCAAGCAGCTAGGATCTGACTCCTTGGATGCTGCCAGCTGAGGCAGGGGCCAGGGGAAGTAGAGCAGTAAGGAGAGGTCAGAGCCATAATAAATAGAGGCCACATCTAAGAGGCCAGAGGAGCTTTACCTATGTGCGTATCAGAATAAGGGACACCAGAAGGTAATAGAGGGGTAACTGGGGGCCTGGCTAGAGCAAGAGGTATGACCGACCATTTGTCTCCCTGTAGCCCGAGAGACTCCAGGGGACTCACTACTCCGTGCAGTCGGACATCTGGAGCATGGGTCTCTCTCTGGTGGAGATGGCAGTTGGGAGATACCCCATCCCTCCTCCTGATGCCAAGGAGCTGGAGCTGCTGTTTGGATGCCAGGTGGAGGGAGATGCAGCGGAAACGCCGCCCAGGCCGAGGACCCCTGGGAGGCCCCTCAGCTGTGAGTGACCTGCTATTCCCAGTCAGGACTGTGGGGATACTGTGGGAGATTTCTGAGTGGCCGCTTCTTCTCTTTGGGTGTCAAGCTGGGTCTTGAGGAGCAGCAAGGGTCCTTGGGTGGGTGCAGGAAACAGTTACTGTTCGAAGAATACTTGCTGTGATCAGGTGCCATGCTGAGCACTTAGCAATATTAGTACGATTTTTAATACTGTGGGTTTCTTTTAAAATTAGAGCATGTTAGGCAGATCCATGGAGACAGGAAGTGAGTAGATCAGTGGTTGCCAGGGGATGGGCTGGGGGGAAAGTAAGGATAACTGGTAATGGAGAAAGACCTGGGGAGATGGAAATGCTGTAGAAAGGGGGGGGGAGCGGTGCAGCTGTACAACAGAGAAGTATATACTACAAATCACTTAACTATAATGTGCACTTTATACATAGAGACTTTCTGTATGTGAATCTTATCTTGTCTGTATCTACAATTTCTTCTTCTTCTTTATAAATCTGCAGCATATGGAATGGACAGCCGACCTCCCATGGCAATTTTTGAGTTGTTGGATTATATAGTCAATGAAGTAAGTGCTGCCAGGTTTTCTGGATTTGGGGGTTATTTATTCTACTTAAGAAAGTAGTTAGGAGGTCTGGAGAGATGGTTTAGTGGTTAAGAGAACCGACTGCTCTTGCAGAGGTCCTAAATTCAATTCCCAGCAACCACAGGGTGACTCACAAACATCTATAGTGGGATCTGATGCCCTCTTCTGGCATAAAGTTGCACATACAGCTAGAGCACTCATACTTAAATTAAATAAAGCTTTAAAAAATTGTTACGGGCTGGTGAGATGGCTCAGTGGTTAAGCACAGTGGCTGCTCTTGCAGAGAACCTGGGTTTAATTCGCAACACCCACATGACAGCTCATAACCATTTGTAACCCTAAGTCCAAGGGATCTGACACCTCCTTTGTGGACTCTGCATGCATGTGATACACAGACATATATGTGGACATACACACATAAAATAAAATGGAAAAAACAAAAACAAGGAAAAGGGAAAAAAACAAAATAGTAGTTATGAGTGTGTTGATGCACACCTGTGATCCCAGTACTCAGATTTGAGACAGGAGAGTTTTAAGCCCATGGCAGACTACACAGTAAGATCCCTGTCTCAGAAGGGTTGGTGGGCGGGAAACCCATGACATCACGGTTAGGATGCCTGTGAGTTGTTCACATGGTTGTGGTCTTCGGGGTACTTGTGCTCCACACTTGGAATTGTCACCTCAGGGTCTCCTTTCCCAACGTCAGGAGCCTCCCGTTCACCCACTGATGTTTGTCTGTCTTCATTTCCTAGGCTGTCCATTGCATTTACAAAGTTCTGTACTGCACAGGGGATGTGAGGAGGGATAAGTGGGATAGACCAAAGATGGAAAAACAGGAGTCCCTGGTCTCCATGATGGTTGGGTGGGGTGAAGGAGGTAGGCTGGTAAATGTAGAACTGCAACATAAAGGTTTTTGTTCTTTTTTTGTTGTTTTTCAAGACAGGGTTTCTTTGTGTAGTTCTGGCTGTCCTGGAACTTACTCTGTAGACCAGTCTGGCCTCAGACTCACAGAAATCCACCTGCCTCTGCCTCCTGAGTGCTGTGATTAAAGGCATGCGCCACCACCACCCAGCTGGTTCTTATTTTAAGTGCTGTTTAAAAAGCTGTTACTATAGAAAGAGATGTGGAACATCTATTATCAATTCTGTGAAAGAAGCAAATTACTTCTCAGTGAGGGGACTCAAGCCTGTAATCCCAGCACCTGGGAGGCCAAGGGAGAATATGAATTCTGGGCTAGCCTTCACTATAGAATGAGAAACTCTCTCAGAGGGGGCAAAAGTTTTGAGAAAAATCTTTTTTTGTTTTGTTTTGTTTTTTTAGTCACGGTTTCTCTCTGTAGCTTTGGCGCCTTTCCTGGATCTCGCTCTGTAGCCCAGGCTGGCCTCGAACTCACAGAGATCCACCTGCCTCTGCCTCCCAAGTGCTGGGATTAAAGGCATGTGCCACCACTGCTTTGCGAGAAAAATCTTTTTTAATGTATATACCTACTCTAAAGGTCATTAACAACTTCAAACTCTTAGGCCAGGCGGTGGTGGCAGACTTGATAGCCATAGAACTTGTGAAACCCATGTACAAGTAAGTTTACATTCAAGGAGGAGACTTGCCCCATGGTTTGCTCAAGAGTAGGCTAGGGCAGTACAGGGATGTGAGAGGCGGCCTGGCGGGCCAGCACTGTGTCTGCAGCAGGAGCAGTCTTGGCAGTTGATGAGAAGGGTGAGTGCTGGCATGTTTCAGAGGTGGCAGTAGGCTCAGATAAGGCCATCACCTAACCTTGACTTCCTAAGAAAACCACAGGGTATCTATCTTCTTGGGTCCTTTCTGAAAACAGACCCTTAAAGGCACAAAAAGGCCCACTGTCACACACTCAACAGGGAATATCCTGGTCACCGTAGAGGTTATAAATCAGTCAGTGCTTTCCTGCTCACCAGGGAGCTTAGTTTATTTCTCTGCTGTGCAGTATGCCAAGCAGCAGGGGGCAGGACAGAGCAGCACAGGCTTGAAGAGTTCATCAGTGCAGGGTGGGCCACCTGTCCTCTGCCTATGGGAGCCTGGATGGCTCTGGGTGGGAGGCCTGTTAGGAGCCTGCCTGGACCAGTGCGGCTCTCACCCTGCTTTCCCCACACGTGCTCACATTCTGTTCTCGTGTTCTTCAAGGCAGCGGAGGTGGGCCAAACTGTCTTTGCCCTCTTCATGTAGCTACGGAAACTGAGGCTCCAGGATGGGCAATAGCTACATCTTCCCCCAGTGCTTTCTTCCTGTCACCTACCTCTTTCCATTCCCTGACCTCCAGAGCCTTGGTTGGCACCCAGCCCTTTCTTGCCTGCCCCCTCCCACTTGGGAGAAGCAGACATTGGCCTCTGGAGACCAGTTGTTTTCTCTTGAATATTTCACACCTTCTCAGCAGCTGGGACCGTTTGCGGTGTGGGGCTTGCCCAGTGCCACTGTTTTAATCTGGGTGGTAGCTCACCTCAAACTGACAAGGCCTTCAGGGTGAGAGGGCTCGGGGGTCTTCAGTAGGCGGCTTGTGTTGTGTTGTTTCTGCGGTGCTGGGGGTCAAACCAGTGCCTCAGTCATGCTGTGCAAGCTCTCCACCACTGAACTGAGCCACACCTGCAGAGCTGGTGTTTGTTCCGTTTCCTTTAGGTAGGGTCTCATCATGTAGCCTGAGCTAGTTTCAAATGCCTCAGCCTCCCAAAGTGATGGGACTGTAAGTAGACACCACCCAGCTGCCGTTTCTTTTTTCCTTCCTTCCTGCCTCCTCCACTCTTGAGACAGGAACTCACTCGATAGTCCTGGCTGGAATTCACTATTACAGACCCGGCTGGCCTAGAACTCAAGAGATGCACCTGCTTCTGCCTCCTGAATGCTTGGGCTGGTGTCTCATTAGAGCAGGGACATCTTAGGTATACCTCAAGTACTGCTCCTCCCAAGAAAGCCACACATAGCTGCTGGCACAGGTCAGTAACCTGACTGATTCCTAGAGCTACCGTCAGGATCCGTGGCAGACCTGGGAGCTGCGCAGTACCGCAGCGTGTGAGCAGGATTCACCCATACTCAGCCTTGCCGTTAATAACTTTAGACTCTTCGGGGTTCAGAAAGGGGTTTTGTTTTGTGGTTTCTCGGGTGCTGTCGGGCCTGAGTGGTGCTTCCTAGTTGGTAACTATTGCTGGCACTCCCGACAGTCACACACTTGTACTCTACTCTACTCTACTCTGCAGTTGAGTGTCTAACTCAGAGGGCTCTAGAGCCAACAGCTCAACCTTACGTCATACGAGAGTGAACAGGCTGAGGGAAACAGTTTGTTCAGTCACCAGGGTAGTAGAATACTTGAAGTGGTCCCAGCAAGGGGAGCCAGGAGAAGCAGGACTTCCCAAGGCCACTTTCCCAGAACTGGTAAGGGTAGCAGTGGCCAGAGGCATGGGTGTGATGGGGGAGTGACTGGAGCAGGAGTCCCGAGTGTCTCACATGTTGACAAACAATAATCACATATTGTTTGCAGCCTCCTCCAAAACTGCCCAGTGGAGTATTCAGTCTGGAATTTCAGGATTTCGTGAATAAATGGTAAGTTTGCACCATGTCTCTGAGAACCCTGGTCTTAGCCTTTCCCTCTCCATTAACCCTGGCTGCTGCTATTTCCCTGTGTAGTGCTGGGACTCACGACTGTCTGATCCTGGGTGCTGTGCTTACTTAGACTGCAGGGATCATCCTGTTGCTTCCTGACCTTGATTTAATTCAGCAAGACTTCATTTATGTGCTTAGGCATGATGGTGTGCCTAGAATGGAGGATGAGGAGGCTCAGGCACCAGCTCCTCAGCCTTCAGTTGAAGGGGCAGGCATGCAAACCTAAGCAGTGTGACTGGGAAGCAGTGTTCTCACATTCATCTTTCCTCTTTTCAGCTTAATAAAGAACCCTGCAGAGAGGGCAGATCTGAAGCAGCTCATGGTGAGTCTCATAGAGCCTGTTTATTCATCTGACTCAGCCATTTTTCTGCCCTGCCCCACCCCGTTCTTCAGTCAGGATTGGGGCTGCACAGTGCAGGCGTCAGTCTCCTCAGCCCTCCTATGAGTTACAGGGGGACCAGCCCACAACCTTCCTGAGGACAGGCCCCTTTTTTTTCCCCCCTAGTTCTGACTGGTTCACCTCACATTGCCAGCATCCTGAGTTTCCATCTAGTAATTTGACGACAGTGGCACAGGAATGGGATACTTTAGGATCCAGACGCCATGCCTTGAGTAGCCTTGAGTGTAGCGAACCTTCTAACAAGCCGGAGTTGCCCAGACAGACAAGGCTGCCCCAGGGCTGAACAGCTTATACATGCGGCAGAGGGTCTTTGGGCTGTATGTAGCTGGCCTACTTGCTGCTCAAGGGAGAACATTTAGAAGCAAGTGGTACCCAGGCTGAGAGTCTTGCTTTTCCTTCCTGGTAGTTTTTAACAGCACTTTCTTTCTGTTTTCTGCACACAGGTTCATGCTTTCATCAAGAGATCTGATGCCGAGGAGGTGGACTTCGCAGGTTGGCTCTGTTCCACCATTGGGCTTAACCAGCCCAGCACACCAACCCACGCCGCTAGCATCTGAACCTTTGGGAAACAGCACAAGAGGAACTCCTCTGCCCAGCGGCATGCCATGTTGCTTTCAGGCCTCTCCCATGCTTGTCTCTGTTCAGACGTGCATCTCATCTGTGACAAAGGATGAAGAACACAGCATGTGCCAAATTGTACTTGTGTCATTTTTAATATTACTGTCTTTATCACTATGGTTACTCCCCTAAGTGGATTGGCTTTGTGCTTGGGGCTATTTGTATGTTGATCAAACACATGCCAGGCTGAACCACAGTGAAACCCTGGTGACCTGGGTGGTCATTCTTACTGATGTTTGCACTGCTGTTCATGTTCCGTGACTCACTGGCTGGCTGCCTGGATTGTCAGGATTCTCGGACCCTTGGTACTTCACTCTTGCTGGTGACCTCTCAGTCTGTGGAGAGGGAGCCTTGTGAGACCCTTCACAGGCAGTGCATGGGAAGCATGCTTTGCTGCTACTGAAATGAGCATCAGACTGTACATCATGTTATTTTTATTTTTTGCTTTTGGTATAGAATTCAGCAATTCACATTAAAAAAAAAAATGTAACCAGAGCCCATCACTGCCATGATAGCTGGGGCCTCAGTCTGTCTACTGTGGTGATTTTCAGACTTCTGGTTGTATTTCTATATTTATTTTTAAATATACTGTGTGGGGTACATAGTGTGGTGTATGTCTCTTCAGTTTGGATTCGTGTTTCTAAATAGGTGGAGTTAGTTTGAACGTCATAAATGGATTATGGCATCAGTATGTGTCAGTTCTATCTTCAATCCAAGCACCAATGCTATTGTAAACGTGTATAGTGCCTACAGATTGTACGAAAACCCTTTTAATCACTTTAATCCAGATGTTTATCAAATCTAATCTCTTATTCTAATAAAAATACTATCAGGTTAAAATAAAAAGGACAAAAGGTATTTCTGCTTTGGTGGCAGGCCTTCCTTCCAATTTCTCTAGACTCTAGGAAATGGCGTGATTTAGCCATGCACTGAGGTGGGAAGTGAAGGCAGGACGCAGCTGGAAGGTATAAATACCACAAACGAGGGTTTCTGTTGCTGACAGAACACCCTGACCAAAAGCAGCTCCGGAGTTTATCTCAGTCTGCAGCTTGTAATCAGTCCATCATCTAGAGAACTCATGGCAGAGAAACCCTGCTTCCTGGCTCCTTCTTCATGCTTGCTGAATTCTTCTTACAGCTCAGGGGTGACACAGCCCACAGGGAGCTGGGCTCTCCACATCAGTCATCATTCAGAAAAAGAAAAGAGAAGCACCCCTCCTCCCCAAACACACACTGCCAGCTCTGTGCAGTGGACTAATGGGTCTCCTGCAACTTCAATCTTTGGACCGCTCTTCATGTGCAGAACTTCAAGAGTGACTACCACCTTCCCAGGACCTGTGAATAGGTAGTCTCTTTACGTAAAGGAAAAATGGTAGGGGGGTGTCCTAGGGTTTCTATTGTTGAAACACCCTGACCAAAAGCAATTTCGGGAAGACAGGGTTTACTTGGCTTACATGTCCTGAATCACAGTCCACTGAAGTAAACAAAGGCAGGTACTCAAACTGGGGGGTGGGAACCTGGAAACTGATTTAGAGGTAATGGAAGAATGCTGCTTACTGGCTTGTTCAGCCTTCTTAATTACAGCACTCAGGACCAGGCCCTCCCACATCAACCACTAAGAAAATACTCTATGGGCTTCCCTCAAGTTCAGTCTCCTAGAGGTATTTTCTGTCAAGATTTCCTCCTCTCGGATGACTGTAACTTGTGTTAAGCTGACAGAAACCCAGCCAGCACAGTGGGGTTGGGAACCCTTGAGCAGATTTCTCACAGAACATTCCTTATTTTCTGTAGCAGGGCCGGCCTACAGTTCTAGTAGCCATGCTCACAGGAGGACCTTGCTGGTGTGAGAGCCTTCATCCAGGTCTAGTCCGTGTACTGGGCTTTGCTGGGAAATGGTTTCCTTTCACTACTTAGAATTAACTACACCTTCCAAGGGGAGAGGTACCCCCAGTGCTGGCTTTGTCACACCTGTGAGGGAGCACATACCACCACACACACACACACCCCGTACACAAGTGGAGACACTCCTTCACATAGGCTCCAGGACCCAAGGCAAGTAAGTGCTTGAGATTTCGAAATTTCGTTTGTAAAACTAACCCTACCTCACGCAGGGCGGCGGTGGCGCTCGCCTTTAATCCCAGCACTCAGGAGGCAGAGCCAGGCAGATCTCTGGACAGGCACCAAAACTACACAGAGAAACCCTGTCTCGAAAAAACAACCAAAAATCCCAAAACACACAAAAAAACTAACCCTAGCTCTTGTTCCCCTTTAGGAATCAGATTCTTCTTCCTCTTCCTCCTCCTCCTCTTCCTCCATAGGGCTCCTTGTACTCAGCTTCAGTGTGGTTTGGTTGATGGACGCTTCATTGTCTACATGCACTGCCATCTGTGGAAAACAAGAACACTGGCATTACCAGGAAGGAGCTGAGCCTCAAAACAGCAAATTCTTTTTTTTTTCCCCATGGAAACAGCAAATTCTTCAAAAGCAAATCTCACTTGTGGGGTTGGAGAGATGAACAGCAGTTAAGAGTAGTTGTTGCCTGAGGACAGCGGTGGCAGTGCACGCCTTTAATCCCAGCACTCAGGAGGCAGAGGCAGGTGGATCTCTGTGAGTTCAAGGCCAGCCTGGTCTACAGACAGAGTTCAGGACTGCCTGGGCTACACACAGAAATCCTTTTTTTTCCCCCATCTTTTTTGTTTTGTTTTGTTTTTTTGAGGCAGGGTTTCTCTTTTTAGCTTTGCGCCTTTCCCGGAACTCACTCTGTAGCCCAGGCTGGCCTTGAACTCACAAAGATTCGCCTGGCTCTGCCTCCCGAGTGCTGGGATTAAAGGTGTGGGCCACCACCGCCCTGCTCCATCACATTTTTATTACTGAGAGGAAAGAACATTTTCTGTTTCTCATTTCTCCCATTACTGAAAAGGGGTAAGAATAAATGTTCCATATTTTCTAAAATGTTAACTGGTCTTCAAAAGTTTTCTAGAAACCATTAGCAAAATCATTGTGTAGACTATGACTGTACTGCCTTTTTTATTTTTTTTTATTCGTTGTAGCCCTGGCTATCCTGGAACTCACGCTGTAGCCCAGGCTGGCCTTGAACTCACAAAGATCCACTTTCCTCTGTCTCGAGAGTTCTGGGATTAAAGGTGTGCGCCACCACTTGTGTGGGCTTTTTTGAAGGTACTTGTAAGAGTGAGCAGGGTAACACCCACTACTCATCCTTTGGCCCTGCTTTGTACTTGAAGGCCACACTCACACAGGACAGCAACGATGACACATTCCTAAAAGAGCCAAGTTTCTAAACAGGATGTGGGGCACATGCCTGTAAGCCCAGAGAGGGAGGAGGATCAGAAGGCGGCCAGGCTGGGTACAGAAGACACTCCTTCAAAACAAAACTCACCGTGAACCCTCCCACAACAATCCCTACCAGTTTCTTGGGGTTCACTTGAATAACTGGAAATGATGGGGTGATCTGAGTAACTGGGAAGGCCAGGCGTGAAGCGGTGTACACTGAGAGAGAAGAGGCTGCTTAAATCTGACACAGTAAACAGGGTGGCTACTGCCTGAAACATTAAAGCTGATGAAGTACAAATTATGAGAGGCCGGAGCTGTGGCTCACTGGTAGGGTGATGGCTCCCCATGTATGAGGTCCCAGGTTCGATCCACAGTAAACTCCCTCACACCCCAAGTGTCTGATCGGCACTTCCACGGTCCTTTGGACTTGGTAATGTGCTATAGAGCCAGCCTTGGCCTACCCATGCAGCAAAGGAAAAATGGAACCCCACACTCTCTCTGGAAGCCTGGACTCGACTGAACTTACATCACACAACTGTTCAGGTGCAGGCTGAGAAGAGAGCGTCTCAGTCCCTCTTCGAGAATTTATCATGGATTGGAGGGCCAGTTCTTCCACCTAGGAAAGAAGAGTTGAGGACATTTTACTGAGTATTCTGCCGGGTTACCAAAGTGAGAGAATTCCGTAAATTCTGTGGATGCTGTTGAGGTTGGCATCATGAGAGGGAACTACTTCTAATCCCAGGACTGCTCCAGAAGGGCAGAGGGAGCTCTTAAGCTTTACCTGCTTTTTTTCCCCCGAGGCAGGGTGTATCACTGTAATCCTGGTTGTCCCAGAACTCACTATGTAGACCAGGTTGGCCTTGAATCCACAGAGATCCGCCTGCCTCTACCTCCCAAGTGCTGGGAGTAAAGGCGTGTGCCACCACACCAGGCTTGAAGGGACACTAGCTGGAGCATGTGGCTCTGGCAGGCCTTGCCCTTCTCCCCATTCCCTCTGCCTTTACTAAAACCCATCAGATTACTTCCTTGAAGATGGCCCCCATGGTCCATTCCCTTACTTGGCCAATCCCTCCTCCTGAAGCTGACTACTAAGGCCCAGCTATCAAAGGTCCAGCAATCAAGAGCCTCCTTTGGCTCATCTAATTAACATGTTCAATTAAAGTTAAACACCTCATCCTACCATGAGGTTTCCCCTTGTACCATTACAAACTGCCATTTTCCTATGGGCCGCGGACTGTCTCTTCTCTCTCCAGAGGCGGTCCTTTGTCTTCTGGGACAAATACCCCTGCCTCCTTTCCCTTGTTATCTTCTAGTGCCCCTCATCCTCTGTCTCCTGCCTTTGTCTCTTAGTCCCTGTCCTCGGTCCCTCTGGGGCAAATAAATCTCCTTTGTGCTGAGAACTTGGTCTTGGGGTGTTTTGAGCCAACTCTGAGGTTCCCTACACAGCCTTACCTGATTTTTTGAGACAGGGTTTCTCTGTGTATCCCTGGCTGTCCTGGAACTCATTCTGTAGACCAGGCTGGCTCTGAACTTATAAGAGATGCACCTGCTTCTGTTTACTTGCTTTTTAAATTTATTTATTTTTATTGCTGTTTTGCCTGCATGTATGTCTGTGTGAGGGTGTCAGATCTTGAAGTTACAGACAGTTGTTAGCTGCCATGTAGGTGCTGAAAATTGAATTTGGGTCCTCTGGAAAAGCAGTCAGTGCTCTTAACCACTGAGCCATCGCTTTCACCCCGTTTTTTAAAGAGGGGGGCTTTATAGGTGTTCAGCTAAGCTGCAGCTTCCACACCCCAAGACCAAGCAGTTCAGTGAGGAAATGCAGGTGCATCATTAAAAAGCCAGGTGTAGGAACTGGAGAGATGAATACTTCCAAATGGCTAGAACCAGTGCAAACAGGGCAACCAGAGCAACCAGTGGCTGCTCTTCCAGAGAGTCTGGGTTCTATTCCCAGCACCCATATAGTGGCTCATAACCACCTCTAACTCCAGTCCCAGGCAATCCAACACCCCCTTCTGCCCTCCCCAGACATACATGCAATAGATACAAAATTATATACAACAATAGATATAAAACTTAAACCAACAAAAGATACATAGAGATAAAGAAAGAGATGAATATATATAGTCAGGTGTAGCTGGGTGTGCAATTGCATCCCTGTAATCCCAGCACTGGAGGAGGCAAAAGGATCACAAGTTTGAGAACAACCTAGGCTACATAGAAAGTTTAAGACCAGCTTGGGTTACATAAGGAGGCCATTTCTCTGTCTCTGCCGTCTCTCTCTCACGCGCGCGCCAGGGGTCAGCTGGCTCTACAGACACAGATGGATGTCCTAAGCCTAAGCTTACCTAATCATTAAGGAAAAAGTGAAGGCAGAATATCAGAAAAGCTTGTCTTTCCTGGAGCATCAGGGTATCTGCGTTTGGGGAGTCATCTGCAACACACACTCATCAAGTTCTTGTAGGGGTACTGTTGCAGTAAGTGTAGGGCCATTTATAACTGCCCTGAGGAAAACTGCTTATCATTTTCTATACCACAGGTATACAAGTTCAGTTTATAAAGGGCTTCTGTAATCCTCATGTCGTGTATTTAAAGGTCTTGCATACAAGGGCAGAGCTGGGATTACCATGATCATTTGACAGGGGCTAAATTACTCCTAGGTCTAGGGAAAGATCAAGGCAGATGTAAATCAGGGTTCCTCCGAGTCAGTATCTGCTACCATAAGAATTACTGAGAACTCTAGGGGACAAGTTTCTCTCCCAGACCTTATTCGTACCGCAGGAGGATCTAAATTCCCTTCTAGTTTTGCAGCACTAAAGCCCTTTCCAGTGCACATAAACACTAGTAACGAGCAGCTGAGGCGTGAGCCGGCGGGCCAGAGGCTTAGCCCCCTAAGCTCGCGAAACACCAAGAGGACCGGAGCGCTGGGGAGCAAGTTGCCCGGAGCTCTACTGCACGCGCCGGACGCCCGCGAGGGGCTGCGGCTGGACCGCGGCTAGCTCACCTTGAGGCGGTTCAGTTGGTCGTGTAGGGCCGCCTTTAGACGCAGTAGCGTTTCCTCCTCCTTGCGGAGCTCCTGTAGCCGGCTCAGCATCCTCTTTCTCCTGGTTAGACTGCTGCCTTCTGCCGGGCGCCCAGTGATGACGCCACTTCCTACTCCCGGAAGCAGCCACGGGGCGCCTGTTTATTCTCTTCCTGCAGCTTACTATGGGTCCGGTAGCTACCGAGAGTCTGAAAGCACGGGCTAAAGGAACCGCAAGGTGCTTGGAGATTCTTCACTTCCGTTGCTCGGTCCTCAAAGTAAAACTGAATATACTAGTTTCAAAGTCCTCAAGAAATCAGTTCTCACCGCAGCACTTTTAACGCGTCACTTGTGCCAAATGACTTTACTCCACAAAGGCTGGAGACACTCTCAGGCCGAAACCAAAATACCAATTTCTAGTACCTGTCCTGGATCTTGCTCTGTAGACCAAGCTGGCCTTGAACTCATAGATTCGCCTGCTTCTGCCTCCAGATGCTGAGATTAAAGGCGAGCACTGCCACCACAGCCTGGCTCTAGTTCAAATCTTTTTTTAAAGATGATGTACACAGAAGAGGGCACCAGATCTCATTACAGCCACCATATGGGTGCTGGGAATTGAACTCAGGACCTCTGGAAGAGCAGTCCATGCTCTTAACCTGAGCCACCTCTCCAGCGCCAAATCTTAAGTGTGGGACATGAACGCTATGAAGCTTAAGGAGCTCCCATTTACCAGGGCAAGAAAAAGCTAAGTTCTAAGACAATTATTTTACCTGAGTTTATCCTGGCTGCTAATGCTTTTGACCAAATGCCATGAAGGCAAGAGGAAATGAGCCTAGTTCTAGGACGACCAGATTGGCATAATTTATATTTAGTAATACAACTAGCTATGTTTAAGTACTTAGTTCCCATGGCTACCACATCTATTGAGGCTATCTGTGGAACCTTCCCCCCACTTCCTGATTTAATAACCCACAGGCTTCTCAAACAATTCTAAAACATTGTCAATGAGAAATGCTAATATAATAGAATGAACTTCATTGCAGGTCTGGGAAAACCTCAAGTTCATTTTATACCAGACTAGAATGTAGAGAACAAATTACAGCCTAAACAAAATGAAATATTAAAAACGTCCTTGTTCTACAATCCTGATGATCCCCTTATTTCCAAGTGCCATACCACTAATCCCACAAAGGGGGAGGAGGGTTTTGGAAGCATCCACAATAAAGATTCACACAACTGTTTCTCACTGCATCTTTGATCAGGTTTTTATTCAGATAGGCTGTGTCTTTACTCTATGGAATGAAACAGATTTTCATAGTTTAAGCAGCAGACTTCTTCTCTTCTGTGGTAGTTTTCTTCTCTGCCGGCTTCTTCTCAGCTGCTGGTTTCTTGGTTGCTACAACCTTTTTTCCCACAGGCTTCTTCAGCTTCTTGACACCCACAGGCTTCTTTTCCTTCTTCTCTGCAGGCTTCTTGTCTGCAGTCCCCTTCTCCGCTTTGGCTGCCAGTGCTGCTGCTGCTGCTGCTTCCAGCTTCTTCACCCGGAGTTTGTGCTGCAACAAAAACAAGCAAGCAGGAAACTAAGAATCCAGTCTTCAACCTGGATTAGTGGGGTTGGGATTAAAACATCTTTAATCCCAGCACTTGAGAGGCAGAAGCATGTGAATCTGCCAGTTCAAGGACAGCCTGGTCTACATAGCCAGAGATATAGAGCCCCTGGGAAGGGGGGAGGGGGAGAGAAAGAGTACCCAATCTTTTAAAAAGATCAACAATACTTGACATTGCAAATCATGGCTCACATTTCTGGCCTGGCGAAGAATGGTATTCCTGCGCATAGTCTTTGCGTAAGGGTTCAGCTTCAACATGATTCTCAGGTTCTTCAGTGGATTCTTCTTCAAGACTCTACGATGAATCTTCTTGCTGTAAAGAGGGGGCACTCATCAATCAACACGTGTGCCTTTAGGAGTCAGAGTGTCAGGCGAGAGCACGAGGTGACATCAACACCTTACTTACCGTGGTGCTCGGAGGGCTCTTTGGATCTCTGGGCTTTTCAAGATTCTGCTAAGGTCTGTGTTCAACATCTTGTGCATGGGAAGGCTGGGGAAAAAGACAAGCAGTGCAAATTGTTATCTTCTAACTGAACATTTAAGAACTGTATTTCAAATGTATTAACTCTCCAGGTACAGAATTCCCGAGCTCATAACTTTTATAACCATGGATCAAAGACAGAGCATTACTCCTCCACACAATGGGAAATGTAAAAATATAATGCATAATTTAGGAAGAATATAAATCAAGTCTGAATCTAAATGTACACTTTAGGTATCCATGTGTAATAAAGGAACATGGGAAACTCACTTATAGTTACTCTTGAGGGAAGCAGCCTTCCGCCAAGTGCCGTACAACTCATCCAACTTCCGGAAAGCACTTTCAGTCCAAATGCAGAAACGCCCCACATGCCCACCAGGAGCAAGTTTCAAAATGTTCAGCTTGCTTACATTAAGCAGAGTGATACCTTTAAAGGCAAGGAAGAATCAAAGAGCTTGTATTCAACCAACAGAGGAAATACAATTTGTATGGCTTACACACAAGGCACTTATAAAAATGAATGAACTGTGAAGTTCAAGCCATCATGGTGGAACTCACTCACTAGGAATCAGAACTTCCACAAAATCATGTTATTTCAGAAACACGGACCATGAAGTGGAATTTCATCATAACTGAACACTGAGTGAGTGTGCACAGACAGGCAGTGAAAACATTCCAAGAATTTACCAGGGATGTTTCTGAAGGCCTTGATGATACCATTATCTTCATTATAGATGATGCAAGGTCCCCTGCGCTGGATACGCCGTCGGTTTCTCATTTTGCCCTTGCCAGCTCTCATTCTCTGAGAGGCATAGACCTATAGAGAGAGGAGCTTTAGTATTCTGATCAAGACACAATCTCTCTCTAGCAGGTAAAGGCACTTTCAGCCAAGCCTGCTAATCTTTTCGATCCCTGGGATTCACAATCCTGTTAGCACTCCACATTCCAGTTAATAAATGGTTATCACTTGCTCAGTAACAATTTTCGTCAACCTTCTGCATCAGCTTACTGACAGCAGGCAACTGTCACTGAAAACAGAGTAGGACGCAAATTACAACATCATTGCAAGCAAACCATACTGCATCAAGCCCTTTAAGAAAATGGTAACAGAGATAACTCCTCCCAAGTTGTTCTCTCACACATACACAAATGATGTGATCAGTAATGCTCATGTAAATACCTTCCGTATTTTCTATTACCACAAAACAAATCAAATCTACACTATTCTCGAGATATGAGGTTAACTACAGAGAACTTGGTTAGCACAACTACCTTTACTTAGAGATCTTTCAAAGATTTCTATAATCCATATCCAATCAGAAAGCCTACTACCCACACCCTTTAACCCTCAACTTATCCTTTCAAACCAATCGGATAGTACTGAATGGTAGACATTAACGCTGAACCTACCTTTTTGATGTCATTCCAAGCTTTAAGTTTTTTAAGCAGTTGAACAGCCTCCTTGGTCTTCTTGTAACCTTCAACCTTATCTTCAACTACCAAAGGGAGTTCAGGAACTTCCTCAATACGATGACCTAAGAAAGCCAATTCAATACTTAACAGGAAAGTCTCAACTCTTTACACACACACACCCCAAAGCAAAATGGCATGCACTGTCAAATCAGAATTTCCACTAATATCATGTGTTTCAGAAACACGGACCAATTAAGTGGAATTTCATCATTTTGACAGTTAATAACATGGTAGGAATTTGTTGGGAACTACAATCAAGGTTACAGATTAAAGCAAGCAAAACTGCTTTTAGTAGGCACCGAGGAACAGAATTCACTCAAGCTTATCATCTAACAGGGGTTTTCATGAAAGGTAGAAATTAAATGTCCTGTATCAAAGCATCACAGACCTTTAGACATCACCAATGCTGGTAAGGCTGAGGCAGCCAGGGCAGAACAGATGGCATATCGCTTTTGGGTTGTGTTCACTCGGCGGTGCCAACGACGCCAGGTTTTGGTTGGAGCAAACATGCGGCCTCCTCGACACATCTGTTTTCTTTGTCAAGAATTGTATCATTTTCCAGGGCTGCAGTATTAGCAAGGGTATAACTTGCTCAGTAACAATTTTCGTCAACCTTCTGAACCAGCTTACTGACAGCAGGCAACTGTCGCCATGAACAGAGTAAGACGCAAATTACGACATCATAGCAAGGACCCCCCATAAAACATCTCCAGACTGTGGTCTAGAGGATATGTTTATTAGGGACACTAGAAGTTCTAGACATGATTCAAAACATTATTAAATGTTAACAAATCAAGTCTAAGTCCAGTTGGGTGACTGCAAAGAATGCTATCAGAGAAACAGGATACATTTCCAAAGGCACCCTGGCCAGAACGGTGGGTCCCACCACCTCGAACTCTGGGAATTCGAGCCACAGCTCTGCCAGTACCCCAAGACTCAGCACTGGTCTGATGACCTAAAATTGAGAAGAAATAAGTTTTAGGTAGTAAGTTCTAACAACCGATGACTTACTTTATGCACGGTAAAGGCAGTATCAGAATAGCCAAGGAAAATCACATGGTTCAGAAACACGGACCAATGGCATTTCATCACCCACTGCGAAGCAGCCCTTCCCATGGTAAATGGAAATCCATACCTGCTAATTCACTGACAGCATAGGGCTGTCTGTTGTTTTTCCTCAAGTTGGTGTGAACAAAGTTCACGATATCCGGTCGAATGGGAGCTTTGAACACAGCTGGCAAAGTGACATTTTTGCCAGATGACTCCCCCTTTTCAGAGTACACCGATATGAGGGGACGGGCACAAGCCTTGGAGGGAAGAAAAAGTTAACTTAGAGCAAGCATCAGCTCCTGTATGTGGAATCCAGACTTTAAATACACACTCTAAGACCTGCAAGCAGATATAGGACTACTTGAGAAGAACTGGGGACCAGAAAGGCAGTTCATGTTCTGATCCACAAAAAGCCCCAGCAGAACTGCGTCACATTGTAATAAGGAATACTCACTTGAGAAAATGGAAAGGGTAGTAACTATACTGACAACATTGGAGGCAAACTCTTCCCATCATTAAATGGTTTTGGAGGCAGATAGCACTTAAAATCCGAATAGAATGACAAAGTCACAGGCTGTTATATTCACGTCAGTTTGTGCTTGTCTAGCCTGTATGGGAGGTCTGGGTTAGAGCCTTAGCCCTCCAGAGGTGTTGGCAGAAGTTCAAGGTCAGTAATGGCTTGCAGGAGACCATGAACCAAAATTCAAGGAACACAAGATTAAAATATTACCAATAGGGCTATCATTTCAATAGTTTTACAGCCAAAGAACACCCCCAATGATGATGCTATTTTTTGAAAGAAAAACAAAAAACTTCAAAAGCAAAACTCAACCAGAAGTTTGAAGATACCTTTCAATGAGACCATGTAAACAGTCCCCACACTTCAGAAAACCTTGCCTCCATTTGTCCAACATCCCAGTCCTCTTTTTCTACTCAGAAAAATACAGGTCACACTTTTCGTGTATCAACGCCTAGCAAACTCTCACCTGCGGCTGGCCCACGCCACCTGCCCACTTCTCTGACCTTGTTCCCTAGATGCTCCCCTACGTTCCTTCATAGACTCGGGACCATCTTTGCGTTCTCACTGAAGTTCTCAACTAATAGGCAAACCTATTAAAGATGAAGCTCAGCCACGTCTCCAAATCCTAATTTTCGATGGTAAGACAAACCTTAATCCACCCACTAAGTATAGCACATGACACCCGAGGAAAAACACTATTACTGCTGTATGTGATCGAGCTTAAGAGTTCAGTTAGGGCTCAAACCATCTAGGTTACGTCAAATAAAAACATTACTTTAGGGGAAGAAGAACTTGCTTCTCTAGAAACGATTTCAAAGCGGCAGAGACCAGCTTTCTGAAAGGCATTTAAAAGTCACTTCCCTCGGCGCTTTCCTTTGGCGATGGACACCGACAGCCACCGGGAGGCAAGCACATGCCGCGGCCAAGGCCCACGCCGAGTTGCCACCGGGGATGTCTCCCGCACCCAAGGGGTGGGTTTCCAGAGGCCTCCTCCCCGCTAGAACTACGGCAAGCGAGGGTCCCAAAGGCCCCTCTGCCGTCCACCCTGCGCCGGCTCCCACGTTGCCTGTAAGATGGCTGCCGCGGCTCCCACAACCCCGTTCCCTGCCAAAAAAACCCGGGGTTAGATCCCCTTCCCATCTCCTCCTCTCCTGCGGATCATGTCCTGCTGCCTTCATTCTCCCGCACAGGCCCCAGAAACCAGTGGGAAGTCCAGCGAGGAAGACCTCCACTCACCATGGCGGGGAGAGGAGAGGGCCACGCTCCTCTCCACCCGGCGGCTCCCACAGGAAAAGGAAGGACTCACCACTTACCCTCCACATATATCCTTCCACTTGACCCCCGGCATCCTGCCCCGCCTCAAAACCACGTCGGGGAGCCAAAGCCTCTCTCTGCGCTGAAAAATTTCAGAACACCATATTATTATTTTACATATGCTCAAATTGATATCATTTTCCCCCCTAAACCTAAAAAGAGTGGTTAGAATAGAGGGACTCCTTTATGCGGATGAATTCGTTACCCGATACCAACTCTCGCGAGATGTTTCTCCCCCTCCCACTCCCCAGTCACAGTATCTATTTTAACTTTCTTTTCCCCCCCCGATAGACATGGGAGTCTATTGGAATAGTAAATGTGCCTGGACATTCTAATAAATTAAAACGATGTGTCAGCGCGGAGTACAAACGAACTTAATGTCGCGAAGTAGTTCCGGCGGGGCGGGGTCGCGGCCTCTGACGTCACGCCTGGGCGCGCAGTTCAGTTTAAGCTGCCCCGGACGGGACCGTGGCCGGTGCGGGATGTGGGCGCGCATGAACCGCGCGGCTGAGGCGCTCTATGCTCGTCTTCTGCAGTGAGTTGTGGTTGAGGAATGGAATGGCACCGTGTCCCTCCCGGCCTTGGTTTCCCCGCTCGCGTCTTGCCACAGCTGAAGGCTTCGCGGCCGCCGCCTTTGCTGGGGTCTGGGAGTGGAAGGGGCGGGCCTCGGCTGTGCAGCGCCTTTGGCTCCGCTCTGAGGCCTAGGGCGCTCGCTGCTCCGCTCCCCAGAACACATGAGTGTTTGAGCTAGAGGGGCCAGCCCACAGGTCAATAGACGCATCTTAGCGATGCACCCACTTCCGAGGAGAGGACCCCGGGGTACGGAGAACTAGATGTCATCCTTCTCCTGCCTTACGCTTTGACTCCCGAAAAAGCAATGTATAGTTAGTTGTCCAGTTTCTTGAGTTACCGTACGAGCTACATTTGACCGTGAGCTGACTTTTAAAAGCAAGGTGATTTTCTTGAGATCGGGTCCCAACTCTAGCCTAAACTAGACAGAAACTCACCTCGAGTTCGCAGCGACACCCCTAGCCAGACTCCTGATCCTCAGATTAGAGGCGTGAGCCCCCATGCCAGAATTCATATTGTTCCTTTAGTGAAATATTGCTACAAGAGGATTCTGTCAATTCTACATCGTGTATGAGAATCGAGGACAGTGACTCACATCTGACCTTGCATCAGAACCACCCCGGAGGATTGTCAAAGTACAGGTTTATGGGCACGACCACCAAGGTTTTTGATTAGTAGGTCTGAAGTGAGACCAAAAAGTTACCTTTCTAAATTCTAGGCTTAGGGTGTTGCTGGCTGGGTATAGCACAGTTATTTCTTAAATGCTTATAGTTTTTTATAATGTTTAACCGCTCTTCCTGTTACAAATACTGTAAAACTCTCTTTAACATTATAGGAGAAGAACTAGTCTGTTTTTTGTTTTGTTTTTGTTTTTCAAGACAGAGTTTCTCTCTGTAGCCCTAGTTGTCCTGGAACTCTCTGTAGACCAGGCTGGCCTCCAAATCAGATCCACCTGTCTCTGCCTCCCAAGTACTGGGATTAAAGGCCTGTGCCACCACTGCCCAGCTAAGAGCTAGTGTTTTTAGAGAAGCTAATGATGTCTTTGAGCTCAGAAACTTTAGTTTTTTTTTTAACTGCTGTGATATTTCTGCCATGGTGTTAAGTAATTTGTTATTTTAAACCCAAGGTCTCATGTAGCCCAGGCTGGCCTCCAAGCCAAACATAAGTTAACTATCCTGCCTCCATCTCCATCTCTGTGCTGTTGTTATAGGCATGCCCAATTTTTGAGGTTCTAGAAGAAGAATCCACTCGAAGCAAGCATTCTTATAACTAAATTATGTCCCTCGCCTCTATGGTTGTTTTATGATAAAAATTTACTTAGATGCATTATGCTTACTAATTATTTCCTGGGTGTTTTCTTCTCAATGTGGCATTTAACTGCAGAATTCTTTCAAGTTAAGACTTGTAAATCTAAGATTCCAACTTCCTTCTCTTCACCTTTCCCAGACTCCCCACCACTTGGGTTGTTTTGTTTCTTTGCTGAGGATTGGAGGTGGGTTGGTCCCAGTCTCCTTGTTCCTCCCCATCTCCGCTGTGATACTTGGGGCCTTTCTCATGACTGAAAAGCTGCAAGTCATTCAGTTATTCTCCTCCCAGAGTTTCTGGTACCCATAACTGACAGTTCACTTTTTGGATTCCTGCCACTACTGGTTTTGTTTGCTATTCCCAGTATCTAGCAAGAATGTTTGAGAAACAGATGTTGAATGACCAAGCAGTATCCTTGAATTATATGTAAAGGACAATCAATTTTAAGAAAAATTCACATTCTTGGGCCAGAGAGATGGTTCAGCAGGACTCATGGCAGGAGACCCACATTGTGGAAGGAGAAAATATCCCACAAGTTGTCCTCTGACTTCACGCACCCCCCCACACACACTCACATACACTTGTGTAAGTAAGTATAATAAATAAAAAAAAAAAAAAAAAAAAAAAAAACAGCTGTTTGTGGTGGGACACGCCTTTAATATCCAGCTCTTGGGAGGCAAAGGCAGACAGATATTTGTGAGTTCGAGGCCAGCCTGATCTACAAAGCAAAGTTCCAGGACAGCTGTGGTTGCTGGGAATTGAACTCAGGACCTCTGAAAGAGCAGCCAGTGCTCTCAACTTCTCAACTGCCAAGCCATCTCTCCAGCCCCACAAATCTTTTTTAATAACTACCCCCCTCCTCTCCCCTCTCTCTCTCTCTCTCTTTCTCCTCCCCACTTTTTTTTTTTTTCCACAACAGTGTTTCTCTGTGTAGTCCTGGCTGTCCTGGAACTCACTCTGTAGACCAGGCTGGCCTTGAACTCACAGAGATCCACCTTCCTCTGCCTCCAGAGTGCTGGAATTAAAGGCGTGCACTGCCGGGCCCTGGTTTTGTTTTTTAAATAGGCTCTCACTGTACAACCCAAGTTGCCCTGGTACTTGTCACCTTCCTGCTTCAGCATGGCAAGTGCTGGAATCACAGGTATAGTTCACCATCCCTAGCAGACTTTTGAAATTTTTTTTTTAAATAAAGATTTTTTTTTTTTTTAAGATTTATTTCTTTATTATGTACACAGTGTTCTGCCTGCAAGCCAGAAGTGGACACCAGATCACATTACAGATGGTTGTGAGCCACCATGTGGTTGCTGGGAATTGAACTCAGGACCTCTGGAAAAGCATCCAGTGCTCTTAACTTCTGAGCCATCTCTTCAGCCCTCGTTTTTGTTTTTGTTTTGTCTTGTTTTAATTTAATGAATCTGGAGGGATGGCTCAGGGGCTAAGAGCACGTACTATTCTAGAGGACCAGAATTTGATTTCCAGAGTCCACAGCAGGCAGCTCACAGTCACCTGTAAATTCCCCTCCGGTGAGTGCCTTCTTGGGCACCTGCACTCACACATACATTACCCATTCCCCTTACATACACACATAATCAAAACATTTTTATATTCATTTATTTTATATGTGTGTTTTATCTGCATGTATGTGTGTACACTGGTTCCTGCCTGGTGGTGCCTGCAGAGGTCTGAAAAGGATGTCAGATCCCTTGGAACTGGAATTACAGATACTGTTGTGAGCCATCATGTGACCCTCTACAGGAGCAATAGTGCTTTAACCCCTGAGCTATCTCTCCAGCCATCTTACCCACGCCTACTCCCACTCCCCACCAAAAAAAATTATTGTGAGATGGAGTCTCCTCTGTGTCCCTGGCCAGCCTGGAACTCAGAACTCTGCCTGCCTCTGCTGGGATTGAAGGCATGCCCCAAAAGCCTAACCTCCTTAATCTTCTCTTAACCCAATTGTTCTCCATTCTGAAGCTAGCCTTGCAGCTGTTGTAAGGACTAAGCGTTTCTGCTGGTGCGTAAAGAAAGCACCAGCTCATTTCTAAACTTGAATAACAAGGCTGATCCCACAGCTCTCTTTTCCACACATTCTGTATTTCAGGGAATTTAATGAAGAAAAGAAAGGAGTCTGTAAAGATCCATTCATCTATGAGGTATGAGCAATTTATTTGGTTTTAAACATAATGATCCTAAAATCATAGGTTTTTAATCAGGTTTTTTAAAAAACTAATTTACATATGCTAAATTTTACCCTTTTAAGAAATAGTTCTATGAATTTTGACAAATACCTTCAGAAGTGCAGCTGACCCTATTATCAAAATGTAGACTATTTCCTGTCTGAAAATGTGCTCATGTCCCTGTATTATTAGCAGTTTCCTATGTCTCTAGGACCCGCACTGCTCATTTGTTTTCTATCTCTCTAGCTTTGCCATTTCCAGAACATCAATAAATAAAATACATGGTTTCTTGGCCGGGTGGCGGCAGTGGCACATGCCTTTAATCCCAGCACTCGGGAGGCAGAGCCAGGCGGATCTCTGAGTTCAAGGCCAGCCTGGTCTACAGAGTGAGTTCCAGGACAGACTCCAAAGCTACACAGAGAAACCCTGTCTCGAGGAGAAAAAAAAAAGCTAGATTTTCTTGTGTATGTGCATGCACATGTCCGTCCTTATAGGTACTTGTCAAGGCCAGAGGTCAATGGTGGGTGTCTTCCTCAGTTGCTGTCCACCTTAGTTATTTTGTGACAAGGTCTCCTACTCAGTGTAGAACTCCTTACTTGGCTGTACTGAATGGCCAGCAAGCCCCAGAAGTTTTCCTGTCTCTGCCTCCCCAGCACAGAGCGCTGGAGTTGTAGATACATGCCCTTGTGTTCAGCTTTACAGGGATGCTGGCGATTGAACTGAGGCCCCCATGCTTGAGCAACAAACAGTTCACAAACTGACATATTTCCCCAATCCATGAGCTAGGTTTTCTAACATGAGAAACCTGGCAAAAGAAGGGAAACCTTCTTGTTGTTGTTGTTTTGTTTTTTGAGACAGGGTTTCTCTGAAACAGTCTTGGAACTCACTCTGTAGACCAGGCTGGCCTTGAACTCACAGGGATTCACCTGCCTCTGCCTTCTGAGTGCTGGGATTAAAGACGCGCACCACCACCACCACAGCCCAGCAGGGAAACATTTTGAAACATGTTCTTTTTTAGTAATTAGCCTGTGGCTGGTCTGTAGTTCTTAAATTACGTATAAAAAACGCTACAGTCTGTCTTTAACAGGCTGATGTGCAAGTGCAGCTGATCAGCAAAGGCCAACCAAGTCTTCTGAAAACAATTCTAAATGAAGACGACTCAGTGTTTCTTGTGGAAAAAGTGGTAAGTATTGGGCTTTGTGGTTAGTTCTTAGTAGCTAAATTGGTTTCTTTGGGAATATTCTCATACTACATGTTTTCTTATCAGCGTTAATGAAAGTGGACACTAATACTTTCATGAGTAAGCATGGTGCTCTCCCCTGGAAATATGCCAACTGCCAATATATACATAATTCAAACATTTATAATAGATTAATTAAGAAAAAGAACAAAGCCAGGTGTGGTGGCGCACGTCTTTAATCCCAGCACTCTGGGAGGCAGAGGCAGATGGTCTATATGAGTTTGAGACCAGCCTGGGCTACAAATAGAATTCAGGACAGCCAGAGCTACAAAGAGAAACCCTAGGGCTGGAGAGATAGCTCAGTGGTTAAGAGCACTGACTGTTCTTCTAGAGGTCCTGAGTTCAATTCCCAGCAACCACATGGTGGCTCACAGCCATCTGTAATGAGATCTGGCACCCTCTTCTGGTATGCAGGCAGAATACTGTATGCATAGCAAAAAAAAAAAAAAAAAAAAAAAATGAGAGCTAAGCCAGGCAGTGGTATCAGACATACCTTTAACTCCAGCAGGAGTCAGAGGTAGGCGAATCTCTGAGTTTGAGGCCAGCCTGATCTACAAAGAGAAACCATATATTGAAAAACAAACAAAAAAATTTAGGGCTATGCCTGGGTGTGGTACTGTATACCTGTGAACCCAGCATGTGGACCCTGTCTCCAAATACATAAAAGGTAAAAATTGAGGGCTCTGTACTCTAAGCTCATCTCTCACAGTTTGTTCCAGTTGGGAAATGAAAATATCTAAATATCTGAGCACCTGTTATGGATCTCCTGTGGTATTTACCTTTAGCTTATTATACTGTGCATGGTAGAATATTTGTCTAATGTCATCAGGTGCTTCCTTTACAAGTAGCAACTAAAATTGGTATCTTTGGGAGCTGGAGAGATGGCTCAGTGATTAGGAGCACTTGCTTCTCTTTCAGAGGAACTGGGTTTGGTTTGCACCATCCACGTGGCAGCTCACTACATGTCTACAGCTCCAGTGCCAGTGCTCTTAAATGTGGAGCCATCTCTCAACCCCCTGTTTAGTTATTTCCTAGCACAGAAGAAAGTTGACTCTTGCATCTGACTAAATTATTTATAACATTTTTAAAGTTTTTAGAGAAGGAAGAAACGAGTCATGTTGAAGAACCACAGTCTGAAGAAACTGCTATTTCTGATTTCTCTACTGGTGAAAATGTTAGGCCACTGGCCTTGCCAGTTGGGAGAGCAAGGTAAGTTTCTTGTTTGTTTATTTTGTTTTTATAAGTTTAGGGCAGAGGATTTGAATTGAAACATTGCTGGGGCTGAGGATGTAGCACAGTGTGTAGACTGCTTGGTTAGCATACATGAAGCCCTGGATTTGAGCCCCAGCACTGCAGAAGCTGGGCGGTGGTAGCACACGCCTTTAATCCCAGCACTGGGAGGCAAAGGCAGGCCGATCTCTGTGAGTTCAAGGCCAGCCTGGTCTCCAAAGCAAGTTCCAGGAAAGGCACAAAGCTACACAGAGAAACCCTGTCTCAAAAAAAAAAAAAAAAAAACCCACACACGGTTGCCCGCACCTCTAATTCTAGCACTTGGGAGACTGGAGGAGGAAGATCAGAAGTTCAAGGTCATCCTTGACTACTAAATAAGTTTTCAGTAGACTTGGCTACATGAAACCCTGACTCAAAAGGAAAAAAAAATTGTAACATTCAGTATTGTTACAGACATTGAAAAACTGCACCTCGCCCTGAGGCATCTGCCTTCCCCTCTAAGAATAGCTCTGTTTAGACATCCCATAGGTGATCTGTCTGCCTAGTCCTCTAAGGGTGACCCTGTTTAGACATCCCATAGGTGATCTGTCTGCCTAGTCCTCTAAGGGTGGCCCTGTTTAGATATTCCATAGGTGTCCTGAACATGACCTGAGAATGCAGTCACCTTCTACCTTACTCTGCTGGTCTGTTTCTGTTGTTCTTAATTGTCTACCTTGAATCTAGCCCAGTCTCTCTTCCTCTTACTACCAGAGGAATGTTTTTTAAATGAAACCATAATTGTGTTGCTTTGATACTTAAAAATCCTGTTTAGATTTTCATTGCCTTCATGGTAAAATCCAAGGTCTTCATTCTTGATGCATAGGAGCCTTTATTTTCTAACCCCAGAGGTTCTCCACCCGGGGTGCTGCTAGGTTGGCATTCCAACTACTCAGGAGTGTTTCTGGGTGTCACAGTGACTCAAGCTCTGGGCTTACAGTGGACAGCTGTCCTACACAACATGAATTACCATGCCCAAGAAATCAGTATGCTTCTAGAATCTACATTTGTATCTTACTCTTCCTTTCTTGCCTTCCTTCTGTGTACATATGTTAGTGGCCTCCACCCAGCCCCTTGCTACCTGCAAACCCAAGTCTTTGCCTTCAAGGAGTTCTGGAGGGTAGAGCTCTAAGAATCCTGACACTATGGAGCAACAGGTGCTGGGACTGTTCACAGTAGTCATATGCCTTTATGCTGGTTTTTACCCTCCTCCAACCCCCACATAGGAGTTTACAACCTCACAGCTTTAATCCCAGCGCTCGAGAGGCAGAGGCAGGCAAATCTCTGTGAGTTTGAGACCAGCCTGGTCTACAAAGTTCCAGGATAGCCAAGGCTACACAGAGAAATGAACCCTGTCTCAAAAACAAAAAAAGTAAAAGTTTATAAGCTTTTTGTACTGGTTAATAAGTCTTTTTTCGTGGCTTCTTGGGCTATAATCATAATGTGGCCTCTTTTCTCTGTTCCCTAGGACTTGAACTTTATTTGGTTTTCTTCTGCCAGTATGTTCGGGTTATTTATGAGTGTGTGCATGTTAATGTGGGAAGAAATACCCATGGATATGCAGGCCCGATGACAACCTCAGGTGTTGTTTCTTAGGTGTAGTCCAGGGCCATTCGTGCCCTAGAACTTGCTAAGTAGGCGAGGAGGGCTGACTTGATTCCAGGATCCTCCTGTCTTCCTTTCTCCAGTGCATGAATCACCTACACCCAACTTTAGTTCTTATTTATATATTTAATTTCTGTGTATATGTCACATGCATGTGGGTGCCTGTGGAGTTCAAAAGAGGTAGTCAGATTCCCCTGGAGCCGAAGTTACAGGCAGTTTAGAACCATGGGACAAGGCTGCTGGGAATCAAACTCAGCCCCCCGGCAGAGCAACAAGTGCTCTTAACCTCTGAGCCATCTCTCCAGCCCCGTGTGCGTGCGTTTTAACATGGGTTCTGGAGATGGAACTCAGGTCCTTACGCTTGCAAGGCAAGCCCTTTGTCATCTAAGCTGTCCCCCTGCCCCTGTCATCTCTTGGTTTTCTTTTTCTTCATGCCTTTCATATACCATTTTAAGATTTCTGTGCTTGCTTTTTGAAATCTGATGCCTTAGAAGTTCCCTTCTTGAATATCTAATAGTAAATTGTTTTTAATCTCTTGAAAAATAGAAATTTAAGCTTCATTTTTTTAGTTGACCTTTAATTTTGATAAATATATGCATTTTATTTTGAGTGGTAGTGAGACTTCTCTTTACCTTAGTGCATACCAGCTCCTGTTTTGATATGTGTACATTTTCATTTTTCTCTTTCAACAAATATAGATTTATATATGCAAGGCAGTATACAGTATATGTGTATACCATATAACATGCACTGTTATGTTGTCAGAATTATGTGTTAATATATTTTTATACCCAATGTACATAACTTTAAAATTATTATTTTTTTAATTAAGCAGTTGTGTGGGGTATGTGCATGTTAGGTCTCTGCAGATGCCAGATGTAGCTAGAGTTTTCCTGCCTGGCCCACAGTCAGGACAAATCTCTGTCCCCTGCCAGTCCCACAGCCGCTCAGACCCAACCAAGTAAACACAGAGACTTATATTGCTTACAAACTGTATGGCCGTGGCAGGCTTCTTGCTAACTGTTCTTATAGCTTAAATTAATCCATTTCAATAAATCTATACCTTGCCACGTGGCGGCGTCTTTACATGTTTGTCATAGCGGCGCTGGCAGTGTCTCTCTCTGCCTTCCTGTTCCCTTAATTCTCTTCTCTGTTAGTCCTGCCTGTACTTCCTGTCTGGCCACTGGCCAATCAGTGTTTTATTTATTGACCAATCAGAGCAATTTAACATACGGACCATCCCACAGCAGCCAGATGTATTGGATCCTCCTGGTGCTAGAGTTACAGGCAGTTCTAAGCCACCAAGTGTGGATGCTGGGAAGTGAACTCTGGTCCTTTGTAAGAGCAGTACATGTTCTTAACTGCTGAGCCATCTCTCTAGACTTGTAACTGTGAGAGTACATAGTATACCCTCAACTTGCTGAAGTATGTAAACATACATGTATTCATGCATTTTATCACTTCATTTCCAGGTTGTTAACCGTGAGACCCTTCCCATTATCTTTTTTAAATTAAAAAATATTAAAATGGGGCGTGGGGTGGTGCTGGGGATTGGACTCAGGGTTTCATACATGCCAAACGTGCTCTACCACTGAGCCACACTTTGAGCTTCAAAGGTAACCTGTGATTGGTATTTTATAATTGGTTCTCCTATCCATTGTTTTCAAGGCAGTTAATTGGGCTTTATACCATGGCTCACAATCCTAATATGACCCATTTGAAGATTCAACAGCCAGTTACTGCCCTTCCTCCTCTTTGGGTGAGATGTGACAGTTCAGATCCTGAAGGTACCTGTTGGCTAGGAGCTGAGCTTGTCACAGCAAATGACATCATTACAGGAGTTGTCTTACATGTGGTCACTTGTAAAGGTGAGTGCTCAGTCTTGGTCTAATTTATTTGCATAGTTGTTTTGTGGTACTCCTGCATTTCCATATGGGAGGGAATTGTAGTAACCTAGAGTATTGAACTTTGAGTTTGTGCTTAGCATCAATTGGGGAGGAGGAATTGCAGAAACTCCTGAAAATCTGGACAGGTTATGCCCTCTTTGTTTGGGTTTAAATTAATTTGTACTTTTTTTTTTTTTTTAATTTAAAAGAGTAAAAACCAGATTCTAACTGGAATATAATCATATTTTTCCCTTTTTAGAAGGGGTGGGTTGAGGCAAGGTTGGCCTTGAACTTATTTTCTGCTTTAGCCTTTGTGAATCCACTACCTGAATACCACCACCCAGACCCTCCCTTCCTTCCTTCCTTCCTTCCTTCCTTCCTTCCTTCCTTCCTTCCTTCCTTCCATCTATATATCTGTCTATCTGTCTATCTATCTATCTTTTAGTTAGTTAGTTAGTTAGTTATTGGTGTGAATTCTTTGCAAGCTAGTCTTAAACTCATGGGCTCAAGTGAGTCTCCCACTTCAGCCTGCCAAGCAGTTGGGACTACAAGTCCATACCAGTGTGCTTAACTATTTATTTTTCATATATATTTGTGAGTGTGCATATTTGTTGTTTGTTTATTGAGAATCTTATAGCCCAATCTGAGCTCAAATTCAGTATCCTTCTGCCTCAGCCTCCAGTGTAGCTAAGATTTTAGATGTGAATTTCCATGCTTGGCTGTAATAACATTCTTTTTAGAGATAGGGTCTCACTGTGTAGCCCTGGTGGACCTGTGCTCAGTACATAGACCATAGTGGTTTGGAACTCACAGACATCAACCTGCTTATGTCTCTCTCTTTTTTTAAAAATAACTTATCTTTGTTTCATGTGCATTCATGTTTGACCTACATGTATGTCTGTGTGAAGGTGTCAGATCCCCTGAAACTGGAGTTACAGGCAATTATGAGCTGTCATGTGGGTGCGGAGAATTGAACCCGGGTCCTCTGAAAGAGCAGCCAGTGCTCTTAAATTCCGAGCCTTTGTCTCTTGAGTGCTAGTGTTAAAGGCATGTGTCACCATGCCCAACTAATTACATTCTTTGGATCACAGTTCCTCCCCAGCTCCTCCCAAACCCCCCCATCTCCCTACCCAACTCCCCTTTCTTTCTCTATTAATACTTTTATTTGTTTTATTTTAGTTTTTTTTGAGACAAGATCTCTGGCTATCTTGGAACTCACTGTGTAGACCAGGCTGACCTCAAACTCTAAGAGATCCACTTGCCTCTGCCTCCTGAGTGCTGGGATTAAAGGCCTGTACCACCACTGCCCAGCATAACTTTATAATTTGGAATTAAATCTTAACTTTTTTTTTTTTTTTTTTTTTTTTAATTATGTCCTGTAGCTGATAAAAATTACTCTGAAGATCTGGAAAATCTAAAAAATTCACACAAGAAACGACATCACTTGTCTGCGGTGAGTATTTGTCTACTTGGCTTACTTACAAAGAGCTTGCTTGATCTGCCTTCCTAGCATAACAGCTTTCTCCTCATTCCCACTGTGACTAGGTGTTTCTCTAGTGTCAGAGTATTTGTATTTATTTTTATATCAGCCAGGGTACAGCTGTTCTTTGGTATCTACGGAGTTGGTTCTAAAATCATGCTAAAGTACTAAAATTTTGTGCTTGAGGCTCAAGGTTGGTAGACCCCTTAGATACAGTACCCACATATTGTATATGTGCAGTGTTGTTGCTGAAAAGAATTATCCTTTATTTTTATTTGGGATGACAGTGTGATGTATGGTGCTCTTTTCCTGTTGGGACAGAAATCATTGCGATTTTGATCATGGTTTGGTTGTATGAAGTTGTTGCTAAGGATCTTCCTGTGACCTGTCTTCAGGTAACAGCCAGAGGATTTGCCCAGTATGAGCTGTTTAAGTCCACTGACTTGGATGATATTGTCACCCCATCACAAACTACAGTCACTTTGGATCTTTCCTGGAGTCCTGTGGAGGAGATTCTTCAAACCCCTCCCCTGTCTTCAACTGCAGCTCTGGTAGGAATGGACTCTGTCTTCTCTTTGGGTTGCTCAGGCTCCTGAGTGGTTTACTTGTTTATTGCTAATGCTGTATGCCATTCACTGGTTGTTAGGCTGTACACTTAGAAAACCTTAGCTGGCTCCTGGGGTCTCGGCAGACAACCAATTGAGCTTTTGCCCGGTACGGTGAGATGTCAGTTGCTCATAGTAACCCTGTTACTGTGGAATTTGACTTCAAAGATGATTGAGGTCTTTTGTGGGAGCACTCAAGGGTAGTTGACTTCTTTCTGTTCCTGGGCACAGTGACACACACTTTTAATCCTAACACTCAGGAGGAAGAGGCAGGAGGATCTTAGGAGTTCAAGGCCAGCCTGGTCTAAATAGTAAGTTCCCAGACAGCCAGAGCAACATAGCGAGACCCTGTCTCAAAAAGGGGAGAGAGAGAGAGAGAGAGAGAGAGAGAGAGAGAGAGAGAGAGAGAGAGAGAGAGAGAGAGAGAGAGAAAATAACTGAAAATTGCTAATAAAACCCAAAAGTTGATATATAAGATACTTGGTATTATATAGCTGAGTTGTCAGAATATTAAGAACAGAACCTGCTGAACATGCAGTTTAAAAAATGGTGAAAATGAGTTTTTATGATGAGATGTTATATATATGTTTTTAAAATTAGATCTCTTTTTGGTATTGGAGATTGACTCTAAGTCTTGTGTATAACATAATAGGCAAACTTTCTCCCAGTGACCTATGTCCCCAGCTTACCCCCTTTTTAAGATTTCTTTATTTCAATGTTTTTTAATTATGAGTATGTGCATGTGAGTGCAGGTGCCTGCAGAGGCCAGAGGTGTTAGAGTCCCCTGGTTCTGGAGTTAAAGGTGATTGTGGCCTTCCCAACATTGGCACTGGAAATCGAACTTAGGACCTCTGCATGAGTAGTTTGTGCTCCTAACTACTGAACCGTATCTCCAGGACAACACCCCATGCCCAAACCAAGCCTTTTTTTTTTTTTTTTAAATGAGGCAAGCCAGGTGGCACATGCCTTTGAACTAATGCCAGTATCAAACAGGTTGTTCTCTGGGAGTTTCAGGCCAGTCAAGGATACATAATGAGACCAAAGGTCTTATTAAGTTTCCTTAGGTTGGCCTTAAACTTGCTTGTTAATCCAGGCTGGCCTTGAACTTGTGACTTCTTTTCTTAGCATCCAGAGTAGCTGGGATTATAGACCTATAGCACTAGGTTCTACAGGCTTTAAAAATCTTGTTTTAAGCCCAGTGGTGGTGATACACACCTTTAATCCCACCAGCACAGAGGCAGAGTTCCAGACCAGCCTGGTCTACAGAGCAAGTTCCAGGACAACCAAGGCTACACAGAGAGACCCTGTCTTGCCAGGTGGTGATGGTGCACGCCTTTAATCCCAGCACTTGGGTGGCAGAGGCAGGTGGAGCTCTGTGAGTTTGAGGTCAGCCTGGTCAACACAAAAAATTCTAGGACAGTCAAGTCTACACAAAGAAACTCAGTCTTGGGGGGTGGGGGGTGATTCTATGTTTTAAAAGTCTAGGGCTGGGGATATAGCTCAAAAGTAAAGTACTTGCCTAGATCCAATCCCTAGACTGCATGGTGTAGGGGAAGGTATTTAAAAAGAAAAGGAAATGTTATTAAGCAAAAGTTACAAGTATATAGAATAACATGTACAACTGTGGATGTCAAGTATGTTTTGTTTAAAAAAAAATGTATACCCAAGAAGCCTACATAGCATTAACAACAGTGGTTCTCTTGGAGGGAAGGATTGTGGGTAATTACAGTTGTGTTTTCCTTCTCCTGTAGTAGGGATTTACCTACTTGTTTTTAGCACTTAAGGTTATAAAGCTACAGCTCCCGGCTAGACTAGTGCGCTGATTTGGTTAGGAGTCTGACACAGTGACTGCTGTGACTTCATTTTCAGTGTGTCAGAAGGCTAACAATCAATGAGTTCTGACTAGTTATTTAAATATGGCCTCCATTTAAATATGGAGACACCGGTCTCGCACCGGTGCTCTTGGAAATTCCCTGAGGAAAAGCAGAAGAGCATGTGAGGGAGGCAGTTGTTCCATCTTCCTGGTACAGAAGAGGGCAGTGGCCTGATTCGGGGTGTATATCAGGATGGCTGGATCTGTAAGATCTCAGGGTCCCGTGTTCTCAGCATGGCATGGGCCTAATTTAATTGATTGGTGCTTTATAAAACGTGTGATTGAAATGCAAGTCACAGTGACTCCTGGACAGAGAAGGTGTGGTTGCCAGTGAAAACTGATGGTCTTCGATACTTTTTAGAACATCCGAGTACAATCAGGAGAGCCCAGAAGTTGTTTGAATCATCTCCACAGGGAGCTGAAATTTCTCCTGGTGAGTATCCTTCTGGAATTTTTGTCATTGAATTACACATGAAATTGTCATGAAAATGTTTCACATTATAACTTTGATTTTCTTTAAAATCTGTTCTAAATGTTACATTTCATTATACCCTGGACAACTTGGACAGTTACTTATGTGGCAGTTGTCCTCAAATGAAAGGGAACTCCACTTAGCTAATAGCTCCCTACACTCTTTGCCTTTCTACTTGACTGGCAGAATTGTACAAGCCAGTACCACAATTAGATTTTCGGGGCTTTTTGTTTGTTTGTTTTTTAATTTATTTTGTTTGTTTATTTATTTATTTTGGGTTTTTTCTCTGTGTAGCTTTGGAGCCTGTCCTGGAACTTGCTCTGTAGATGAGGCTGGCCTCGAACTCACAGACATACACCTGCCTCTGCTTCCCCAAGTGCTGGGATTAAAGGTGTGGCCACCACCGCCCGGCTATTTTATTTATTTTTTTTAAGATTTATTTTTATTTTATGTGCATGGTATCTTGTCTGCACATATGTCTGTGTGAGGGTGTTGGATCCCCTGGAACTAGAGTTACAGACAGTTGTGAGCTGCCATGTGGGTGCTGGGAATTAAACCTGGGTCCTCTGGAAGAGCAGCCAGTGTTCTTAACCACTGAGCTGTCTCCTCACAATTACTTTTAAAACATTTTCATCACTCCTAAATGAAACCTTGTATCCATAGTACAGGTTAGCACTCACTTCACAACCTTGCCCACCTCTGGCAACCACCAATCTACTTATAGTATTTGTTCCCTTTGATTGTCCAATAGCATCTCATTGTATGGTTATACTCCATTTTATTCTCCCTTTCATCAGCTGATAAACGGTTCAATTTCTTTTAATTTTTTGGCTATTAGGAATAATATTGCTATGAACATTTATACAAATTTTTGTGGGAATATGTTTTCTGCATCTCTGGTGAAATTGGCAACTATGTTTAAATCATTCTTTCCCCTGACACACCACACAGAATCACAGATGTGTAGGAGTGTGTGTACGTGTGCCTGTGCATGTGCGTGTGTGTGTGTGTGTGTGTGTGTGTGTGTGTGTGTGTGTGTGTGTGTACAGTCTTTTCAAAGTCAACTCTTTTATTTTAAAACAGATAGGATTTTTTATTCTTCTGCAGATCTGCCCTCTCCCCCTTGTTCTCATCTTTTCGTCCTTTTGACTGCCACCTCTTTTTTTCCTTTTAAAATTATATTTATTTGTTGTGCCAGTCAGTTACAGCCCTTTCAGCTCCATCTGACACACTCTCAAGATCATGCATTGTTTTTCAGTGGAGACACTGGGAGCATTTCCCACTGTCCCGTTCTTTGTGATTTGGACCATCCTCCACACAGCAACATGTTTAACATCCCTAACTTCCACCAAGTTATTTTGACACGTAAAAAATTATCTTCAGCCGGGTGGTGGTGGCACATGCCTTTAATCCCAGCACTCGGGAGACTGAGGCAGGCGGATCTCTGTGAGTTCGAGGCCAGCCTGGGCTACAGAGTGAGTTCCAGGAAAGGCGCAAAGCTACACAGAGAAACCCTGTCTCAAGATTAGGGGGGCAAAATTATCTTCATCTTTTCCATAGACCCTTTGGAAGTAGGAAATGATCTCTTTTCTGTGGAAACGTTTTTTTCTTTTCTATGGGAATAAAGGGATTGCTAACTGTTGATCCTGTCATTTTATTGTTACAAAGTCAGTGAATGGTAGATAACATCTCTTATATGAAGCAAAAAAAAAAAAAACTTGGGAAGTTTCTCAGCTTTTGGTGAATATGCCTGCTCCTTCTGTTTCCTGCTCTTTGTTCACTCTGGTTGGAGTCATCCCTCATGATCTTCCCCCTCCCTCTTCCTTCTGTAGACTCTGCTTAGATTTTGGTGTGTGCATGCATGTGTAATTGTACTGTGTTGGGATAAACCGTGCTTTCGTTGTTCCTTCACCTGTAAGTATCTCTCTTTACCTGGGGTCACGTGTTGTTCTTGTGTGTACAGCATTATCATTGAGAATACCGTTCTTAGAGTCAGCCTGCTGGATGTGCATCCTGTACTATTGGTAGTAACTGTGTGACTCTCAGTTAGTCAGCCTCAGTAAGATGAGGTTAGTAGTAGTATTTATCTCAAAGTTTTGTTGGGATTAAATAGCACACTACATACAAAATCCTATGACAAATGCCTAGTGAGTGGTCAGTAGTCAAGAACCATTACCGTAGGGCTGCAGAGAGGACTGACTCATCAGTTAAGAGCACTTGTTGCTCTTCCAGTGGACCTGGGTGTGATTCCTAGTAGCCACATGGTGCCTCATAACCACCTGTAACTCTGTTCCCAGCTTATCCAAGGCCCTCTTTTGAACTTTGCAGTCACCGGGCACTTATGTGGTACACAGACATATATGTAGGCAAAGAACTCAATACATGCAATGAAATAAGTGAATCTAAACCATTTATTTTAAAGAACTGCTACCGTAACTGATACTATTAAATACATCCCTAGTAATTAAGCTATGATTTCCGCTAATGTGTTTCCTGGCTGTTAAATTGTTCTACAGGTTTTGGCTGACGGCTTGAGGACTGGTGTAACTGAATGGCTCGAACCTCTGGAAACAAAATCTGCTGTTGAAGTTGTGCAAGAATTTCTGAATGGTGTTTATTTTCATAAACTGTTCTTGTTTGTTGCTTGCTTTTAATTGAGTACATTTGCTTACGGTATTTAAATAACAGTTGTCTCGTGGCTTTATATAGCTTTGAGTTAGAATACATTAAAGCTCTGATCTGATCTAGTTGGAGGGGACAGCTTTGGTTCTGAAGTATCAAAGACAGATGTTATTATTAAAATTATAAAATTTAGTTTGGCCAAGCCTGGAAGCACAGGCTTGTAATCCTAGCTAGTTGAGAGGCTGAGGCAGAATTGTTAGCCAGAGCTACAGAGGGAGTTCAGTGCCAAGTAGACAACTCAGTGAGACTCGTCACAAAATAAACACAGGAGTCTAAAGGGCTGGGCGTGTAGCTCATAGTAGAGCACTTGCCAACTGCACCTGGGTCTGATCAGCCTTCAGGACTGCAAAGACAGAGACCGTTTACATGGGAATTCACGTAGCATAAGTGGGTTTGAGATTGTAGGAGAAGAGTGATCAAACAGTGTCTGAGGGTCTTCCACGTGCCTATCATTTCCTGCTTGAAGGATAGTTACCATAGTGGTAGTTTACTAAAGTCCTGCTATTCCCATTTGCTACTTGAAAACAGGATTTGGATGGAAATAATATGGAGAGCAGAAAAATAAAATAAAATTAATGAGCTTTTTCTACTTTCTAGACTTAAATAAACTAGATGAATTTGATGATTCTACAAAAAAAGACACACAAAAAGAGGTAAGCAGTTACTATCAGTTAGAAACTTAACCTGTGGGCTGGCGAGAGGTCTCAGTGGTTAAGAGCACTGGGTGCTCTTCTAGAAGACCCAAGTTCAATTACCAGCACCCACACAGCAGCTCACAACTACCTATAACTCCAGTTCTAGGGGATCTGACACCCTCACACAGACTTACATACAGGCAAAATACCAATGAACATAAAGTAAGAATTAAATAAATCATTAAAAATTGTTTAAAAAAAAAAAAGAAACTTACCCTGCTTTTGAAATTTTACCTTTTGTTTTGTAGCCTCTCAGATCTCCTTCCATTCTGTATTTGTTTTTGTTATTCAGCTGCAGAGAGTAGAAACAGTTATGTTAACAACACACTGTAGAGAGTATTGCTATAGTATATGAATACAACATAAAACGCTGTCATTATTCTGAAAAGGAAATGGAGACAAAACAAGATAATAAATGTTTCCATGTGGAAAGAAAACCGAGAGCTTGCTTCTAAGCAGTAGAGTTTGGCTGTTGTTTGGCGTTTTGGTTTTTGTTTTGAGCTGGGGTTTTGCTGTGTACCTCAGGCCAGCTTCCAACTCCTTTCACTTGTGCTTCGGCCTCCTGAGTGCTGGCCTTCCTTCATGAGGATGCACTGCCAGCGTGTCTGCTCGGGACTATAGACTTCAAACAGTTCAGGACCATTACAGTGTGTCTATTCCAGTGTGTCTCCTTGTTAGTAAAGGAAGTTGTGTGGATAATAACATATCATTCTTTGTATGTGTTCACGTCTTCACAGCTCTCAAAATAGTGTTTAAAGCTTCAGCTACTTCACTTTAATTAAACTGGTTTGCTTCTTTTTCAGACAGTGAACCATGATGCAGCTGCAGTTGACAGATCTGTGCTTATCACAGTGCGAGAGGATCTTGATTTTGCTGAACAGCTTTGGTGCAAAATGAGCAGCAGTACGTATCCATCATAATTTAAGTGGGCTTTTATTTGTTTGGTTAAGGTTCTTTTTTTTTTTAAATTTTATGTATATTGGTGTTTTTTGTGTATACTACGTGAGATCAGCCTGCTTATACAGGCCAGAAGGCAGCTTCAGATCCCCTGGAACTAGTTATAGATGGTTGTGAGCCACCATGTAGGTGCTGGGATTGAAGCCCAGCACTGTGGAGGCAGAGACAGTTGTATCTCTGAGTTTGAGGCCAGACTGGGCTACATAGTGAGTTCCAGGACAGCCATTCACAGGGAAACCCTGTCTCAGAAACAACAACAACAAAAAGATTTGTGTCACCATACCCAGCTTCTCTTGCCTTTTAAAATATAAAAACTTGCTGGGTGGTGGTGGCGCACACCTTTAGTCCCAGCATTGGGAGGCAGAGGCAAGCAGATCTCTGTGAGTTTGAGGCCCAGCCTGGGATACAGAGCGAGTTCCAGGACAGGCTCCAAAGCTACACAGAGAAACCCTGTCTCGAAAAACCAAATATATATATATAAACTTGCTGGCTAATGGTAGTGCACACCTTTATTCTCAGCACTTGAGAAGCAGAGGTGGGCAGACCTGTGAATTCGAGACCAGCCTGGTCTACAGAGCGAGTTCCAGGACAACCAGAGCTGTTACATAAAGAAACCCTGTCTTGAAACCGTTCCCCAAAAATAAAACAAAATGTAAAACTTAACTATGTTTACATGAATCAAAACATACCTGAATAAAATTTAAAAAAAAAAAAAATGTTCCTACCAAATGTTATTTGCAATCTGAGCTTTTTGTTTTTTTCCTTCTCAATTTTAAATTCCCCCTTTCACTACTAAAGTGCAGATTTTTGCTTGTGTTATATGTGTCATTAAAATGACACTTATGATCAGTAGAGATGTGGAAATGATTTCTGTGTGACTTGATTTTCAAGGTGTGGTTTCATATCAAGACTTGGTGAAGTGTTTCACGTTGATCCTGCAGAGTTTGCAGCGTGGTGATATACAGCCTTGGGTAGGTTGAATGGTATAACTAGAATGTTTTTCTCGGTGCCATATACAAACCAAATCAAACCAAACAAAAAGAGCATGTTTGATTAAACTCTGATCAGTCTGAGTTGAACTCCAACTCTGCTACTTTCTAGCTGTATGAACTTGGGCTCTTATTTCTCTGACCCTCACTGCCCTCATCTGCAGTGTGAGGGTGGATCTACCTGCATCATAGTGTTATGTAGGGGGGATTGATCTAATGTATACACAGTACCTAGTGCCTGGCACATAGAAGCAGCTGATTACTGTTAACTGTTCTGGGAATGAATGTTTTCATAAGCCACTGATGAGACAGACTTACAAACTAGGATGTTCTTTTTCACAACGGTTTTGATGATGACTTGAGATTCTCTAAATGTAATAGGACATTTGAACAACTAATACTTGTGTTAGATCTACCCTGCACTCATGCACAAAAATATATACCAAGGCTGTGTGTGGTAACACATTCCTGTAATCCCAGCATTTGGGAAGCAGAGGCAGGATGATCACACATGGAGGTCAGCTTGGGCTGTCATGAGACCCTGTCTCAAAAACAAAACAAAAAAGTAGATTTTTGTCCATCAGAATACTTAAATAGTTTTGTTTCTAGCTGCCCAAAACAGTAAATATGTACATTTCCCTTGCCGATGAGATTACTAAGTAGCAATACTGTGGCCACATAATGTTATATGTAACAGTTGCTAAAACAGGGTTGACAGCAAAGGATGCAAAATACACTTAACTGTATAAAATGTAAATTTTGAAAAAGACAAAATCTAGGCCGGGTGGTGGTGGTGGTGGCAGCGATCGCCTTTAATCCCAGCACTCGGGAGGCAGAAGCAGGCGGATCTCTGTGAGTTCAAGGCCAGCCTGGTCTACCGAGTGAGTTCCAGGACAGGCTCCAAAGCTACACAGAGAAACCCTGTCTGGAAAAAACAAAAGAAAAAGACAAAATCTGAAACCAGATGGGCTAAATTCTTAGTAACAGCCACCTGCGGGAGAAGCCTTACAAATGACTGTGCTCTCTGCACTTGAACTTTCTGTCACTGTGTGAATTTTCTAAAGTGTGGTTGTGTTACTTTTACACTGAACAAAAAGCAAAGGAAAGGGTGAGAAATAGCTTACTGGGAACCATTTTAAATAATGTAGCTACCAGTTCATCATGATAAAAGTGAGAATAAAAATTCTGTGTGAGGCCCTTAAGTTTGATCCCCAGCACTAGAACAGTCACCTGCTTTGCGTGTTGTAAAGACAAACACACAGAACAAGCACAAGAGCTCGCAGGCGGGCAGTAGCCGCTGTGGGTGTTTACACGTGACCTGTTGAAACGAGTTTCTGTGTTTGTGGTGTTGAGAAGCATGAGCCTGCTGCGTGCAGTGGGTGCAAACCAAAGGAAACTAGAATGTAAAGAGATCGAACGAGAAGAGGAAAGCTGACGCAGAGACCAAACAGTAGGAGCAAGGTGACGTTCTAAAACTTGTTTAACATTTGGTGCCTAAGTTAAGTCTGAGTTGATAGCTCTTTATAATTTGTAAATTATCAGTTGGATGTCAATTAATTATAAATTATCATGTTGGGTGTCACAGTTGAAAAGTAACTTGTCATGTGTAGACTGTGAAGAGCAGAATTCATGTTCCTTCAAGAGTCTACTTGCATTGAGTGAAGTATAGAAGTTTAGTTCTGAAATCACTTGTAAGCTTCAAGGACCAACTCTGACTTCTGGATAATTAAGCTTATCATTTTAGGCCTTCCTTAGCTGCTTTGGATTTTCAGCACACAAGGGAAGTAGGAATAGCTTTTCTTTTTCTTCTTTTTTTTTTTTTTTTTGTTTGTTTGTTTTAAAGATTTATTTATTTATTATGTATACAATGTTCTGTCTGCATGTGTGCCTGCAGGCCAGAAGAGGGCACCAGATCTCAGTATAGATAGTTGTGAGCCACCATGTGGTTGCTGGGAATTGAACTCAGGACCTCTGGAAGAGCAGTCGGTGCTCTTTACCTCTGAACCATCTCTCCAGCCCCCTTCTTTTTCTTCTTGGTTTTGACAAAGTTAGAGTATCAACCTGACTAGTAGCTGAGGATGATGACCTTGAACTTCTGGTACACCTGCCTCTACCCTCCGAGTGCCGCCCCTTCCTGTTCATAAGGTGCTGAGGATGGAACCCAGAGCTTTGGGCATACTAGGCAAGCACCCTAAAGCCACATCTCCACCAGGAATGGCGTCTTAGAAACTCAGGTCAGTGCCTTTAATTCCAGCACTCGGGAGGCAGAGGCAGGCGGATCTCTGTGAGTTCAAGGCCAGCCTGGTCTACAGAGTGAGTTCCAGGATAGGCTCTAAAAGCTACACAGAGAAACCCTGTCTTGAAAAACCATTAAAAAAAAAAAAAAAAAAAAGAAAAAGAAAGAAAGAAACTCAGATTAACTTGAGGGCTTTTAGTAAAACAATTTATAGTGTTAGGAGGCTAAAAATGTAAAATTATAATTTTGAGCTCCTAGTCTTCTTTTGCTTGTTTCATTTATTTACACTTAGATTTAAGAACTGATCAACTTTTTTCTATTTCTAGTTGCACAGTGGGAGTAACAGTTTACTAAGTAAGCTCATTCATCAGTCCTACCATGGAGCCATGGACAGTGTCCCTCTCTCTGGAACTACTCCACTTCAGATGCTTTTGGAAATTGGTTTGGACAAACTAAAGAAAGATTATATCAGCTTTTTCGTCAGTGAGTCCTTTTTCCAACTTGAAAACCTGTCAATTGCCACCCATAAAAACTCTCAGATTTGTACCTTCCTAGTCATTGTAGGTCTGGCTTTGCCCTGTTGGCTGTGAGACAAGCATTTGTCTTCTGAGCCTATTTCCCACATGATAAATATAATAGGTTAAAGAGAGCTATAGTGTTCACTTTTTGCTTTTAGGTGTGTGGTTTTTGTTTGTCTGTGTTTTTTTTTTTTGTTTGTTTTTTTTTGTGTGTGTGTGTGTGATATATTTTTTATTTTACAATACCATTCAGTTCTTGTGTTTTGTTTTTTAATGTGTACTTGTGGCGGTATGAGTTCTCCCTTCCACCATGTAGATCCCGGGATCAGATGGGAACATTTGGTGGCAGGTACCTTTACCTCTGGAGCCATCTTATTGTCCCTAGTTCAAAGATTTTTTCACTACTTAACACTTGATACTTTATTTATTAGGGGCAAGCTATGATCAGTTTTAGAATAAGTATTAGTATGTATTTATGATGTAATTGAGGAACTATTTAATTTAATCACCTCTTTAATATATGAACTGTGAAACTTTTTCTTAGGTTCCTTTTTTTTTTAATTTTTAAAATTTTATTGGAAAATACCTAAAGCTTATTTATATGTTTTTCTTGATAGGTCAGGAACTTGCGTCTTTGAATCATTTGGTAAGTTTCTTTCTCTTATGTTGTCATTCTGCACACAGTGTTAAGTGTCGGGAGTGTGCCAGCCTCTGTCCTAGGTCCTAGGAAGATCAGGAAGCCAACTGATGTCAGTTATTACTAGTTCCTAAAGTACAGTTCAAAGTAGCTCATTCTGTTACAAGGAGAAATTCCTTTTCTCCTTGTATTTATGCAACTGACATGTAGTTTTCTTTTGTTGAAGCCAAGGTTCTGATGGTTAGGGAAGCCAGTATACCTATGAAGGAGTATTTATGTCCTTTTTTTTTTTTTTTTTTAAATTTTATTTATTATGTATACACACACCAGAAGAGGGCACCATATCCCATTATAGATGGTTGTGAGTCTTCATGTGGTTGCTGGGAATTGAACTCAGGACTTCTAGAAAAGCAGCCAGTGCTCTTAACCTCTGAGCCATCTCTCCAGCCCGTATTTATGTCCTTTTGACTCATTTGTTTTACATTTTTTTGGGGGTGGGGTTTTCGAGGCAGGGTTTCTCTGTGTAGTTTTGGTGCCTATCCTGGAACTCACTTTGTAGACCAGGCTGGCCTCGAACTCACAGAGATCTGCCTGGCTCTGCCTCGCGAGTGCTGGGATTAAAGGTGTGGGCCACCACCGCCAGGCTTGTTTTACATTTTAAGGATTATTTGCTAAAGAAGTTAGGACATTCCAGCTGGGCACACACCTTTAATCTCAGCACTCTGGAAGCAGAGGCAGGTGAATTTGAGTTTGAGGCCAGCCTGTCTACAGAGAGAGTTCCAGGACAGCCAGTGCTATACAGTGAAGTCCTGTCTCAAGAAACAAAAAAACAACAACAAAAAAAAAAGGTATGGCATTCGTTAGTGTATTGGCTAAGGACCAGTTTCAGGTCTTATAGGTTGCTGTCAGCATTAATCATGCAGCCTTCCCCGAAGCATGACAGTTTATTCTTTCAGAGTGAGAGTGAGTGGAAGAGCATCTCCTGTGCCTCTCAGTCTTCTAAATAGCTAGTCTGGGCAGATTTTATAAGGACCTGGTGATAATCTCCCTTTGATTAACAAATAGTCTATTAGTGACCTAGTTATTGCATTAAAACCACATCAGGTTTGCAAGTTCTAGGCTTTGTCAAGGGGAAGGAATTATACAGAGTGTACAATTCAGGAGACTAGTCTTGAAGGGTATTGTCAAAGTCTGCTTATCATTTCCACTATGGATTATTAGTTTGGGTCTCAGAAATAGGACTGCAAAGATGGACATTTTATGGTTCTGGCTTAGCTTGCCAAATTTCTTCTGCAAAAGCTGTGCCGGTGTACTAGTAATATGTCCTAGAGGGGGTTGTCACTTGGTTAGTTTCTCAAACTTCGGTTCACCAGGTATGGAGAGATTGAAGAGTGGTCTGTCTTATTAGTACTTCATGCCCCCCCCCCTCCCCCCAGTAATGTGTCCCCTTAGTGACGCAGCCCTGGGATTAGCGGCTATGGGAGACTGTGTACCATTGTTTGCCTATGTCCTTCTTAGTAAACACCTGAGTTCATTTGTTTGGTTTTGGTTTTTCAAGACAGGGTTTCTCTGTGTAACAGCTCTGGATATCCTGGAGCTCGCATTGTAGATGAGGCTGGCCTGGAACTCAGAGATCCACCTGCCTCGGCTTCCTAAGTACTAGGATTAAAAGCATGAGCCACCACCACCCAGTGTGAAGACCTAAGTTTAAAGGGTAGTCATGAAAAATGGTGAATTCTGTGTCGTTGCCTCTCCTCCCAACCCTGGTATCAAGCATCCAGATTTAGAGGTAGAGGGAATGGCCATTTCTTCCCAGAGCTTCTGCTTAGACTTTGCCTCTTACTCTCTTTATACTTCTTTCTTTCCAGGAATACTTCATTTCTCCGTCAGTAGCTACACAGGAACAGGTTTATCGTGTTCAGAAACTCCACCATATTCTAGAAATACTAGCCATCTGTATGCTTTTCATTAAACCTCAGCATGAACTTCTCTTTGCTTTAACACAGTAAGTGTTTTTTTCTTTTTGCTTTGAGGCATTGTCTCATTTGTAGCCCAGGATGGCCTCAATCTCAATGTAATTCTCCTTGCCTCAGTTTCCCAAGTGCTGGGATTACAGGTGAGCCACCACAGCAGTTTACAGTGAGTATTGCTCTGTTGTTTGCTTACTTAAAATCTATCCTCTCCTAATGCCGTCTTCTAACAAGTGCAGTTAAGAGTTAAGAGCACTGGCTGCTCTCACAGATAACCAGGTTCTGTTCCCAGCACCCACATGGAAGCTCACAAACCGTCTCCAGCTCCAGTTCTAGCGGGATCTGACACCCTCTTCTGTTCTCCTTAGGCTCCTGCTTGCATGTGGTATGGTACACATAGATACTCTCAGGCACACACATATATACATAAAATAAGTCTTGGTCTTTTTTGTTGTTTTGCTTTTTTTAATAGTCACAGTTTTTATTACTAGTTAGACTAGAACCTATTTGCCTTGTCTTTACTATAGTGCCGCTTTAGGTCAACATTATATGAAGGAACGGCTTTGGATTGAAAATACTCAGAATTGACTTTTTCTCACCCCTGGCTTCATTAGGAAGTTTCCTCTCAATGAATCGTATTTCTTCTGTAAAAAGGATATACTAATTCATTTGACTGCTGAAGGATTAAATGGTGTATCCTATATATAGTATCTGATCCATCTGATACTTAGTAAATACTGTTGTATTCTAATTTTAGAAAACAAGTTCTATGCTCCTGTAAATTTGGATCAGACTAAGCCAACCGTCTGTGATGGCTGAAGGAGATCCCCAGGCCTGTCAATAGTATGGCTGTACTTAGAGCTGATCAGTTTGACTACAGGCAGTTTAGAACAACCCTTGTATGTGAAGATGCTAGGTCTTACTGGGAATTGGAGAATCATTTATCTTTTCCCAATATCTTTAAAGATTTATTTATTGATATGCATGTGAGTGTATGTGCTATGTACACTCCTGTGCATGGGCACAGAGGCCAGAAAAGGGCCTCTGGTGTTCTTCTCTATCATTCTCCATGCATTCCCTTTTTGACTTATTTTTTAAAAAATTTTTGGCTGGGTATGATGACACATGCTTTTAATCTTAGCTTTCAGGAGGCAGAGGCAACTGATCTCTGAGTTCTAAGTTCTACATAGGCAAGTTCAAGGCTAGGCAGGACTACATAGTGAGACCCTGTCTAAAAAAAATTTTTTTTTTTTTATTTATTTAGTGTATATACACATGCATGCCAAGGCGTTTATGTGGCAGTTATAAGGACAATCTGTCTGACCATGTGAGTCCTGCAGTGTGAGCTCAGGTTGTCAGATTTGCAGCAAACACCTTTACCAATGGAATCATCTCACTGCCCCCCACCACCCACTTCTTCTTTCTGAAGCAAAGTCTCCCCACAACCTGAGGCTTGCATTTTCTCACATAGGCCGGAAGCCAGCAAGCCCCAACAATCCTCCTCCCTGTGCCTCCCAGCTGAGTTGGCATTGCAGACATGTATGGAATGTCCAGCTTGTTACATGGGTTCTGGGATCTGAACTCTGGGCCTCATATTCCATGGCAAACCCTTTTAACTGGTAAGCCATCTCTCCAAATCACATTATCCAAATTTAGAATTTGCATCAGTTATGAAGGTGTAAAGAGGAATGCTACAAGCCAAAAAAATATACAAAGTAGGATTTCAACTGATTATGACAAGGCTAATATCTGGAAGAAGCCAAGGGCCTTCCAGAGGTCAAGCTGAGGCTCAAGGAGCCTTGGTGATGTTGGCTTTTGATTATCAGCTGTTTCCTGCTATGAGTTTCTTGTGTGCTATTGTAGTTTTTCCATCATTGGGCACCATTTCCCCTCTACTAAAGGAATATTTAGATAACTTTCTGTGCTGACAGCTATACACAGCCGGAACCTCAGTTCAAGCCTCCCTGTAATTATCATCATTGGCAGCATCCGGCCAGGTCCATCCCCAGATGGAGGAAAGTACCTTATCAGAGATACCTCTCTACTCTCTAAGAACAGACTTAAGCGTCCAGACTACCCATTTGAGAAGGCCTGGCGGATGTGCCAATTAAGCTTAACTTCCTCCTTTTCCAAATCTTACCTCTAGTTCCAGATCTCCCTTTAACTATCACCAGAGGCATCTAGCTATACACAGGTTGCCTAGCTACCTAGCACACTTTCCCCCACCCTGAAGAAAAAGGTCAGATAGCTTGAACAGATAGGAGATATGGGGAAAAAAGAAGGCAGTTTTATTTTCTCCCATTGATCTAGCAGCTTATAGATTCTTAACATGTTCTACCAATCACATTTAAGATTATAGTTGAGCACATAAGATCCCTCTTCTTAGCTATTACCTGAATTTAGCCTTTACTTAATTCATTTCCCCCTTAGTCACTTCCCTTTTGGGTTGTAAATGATAATTAACAACTACTGCCCCTCTGTGTGAGTCTTACCACCCTTCTGTTTGACCTGGAAGCCTGGCTTTGCACTGCCAAGGGATTACTGCTTGTAAGTGTATATATACTGGGACTCCCAGGGCACAGGAGGAAGAAGATTTGGAAGAATAAATGACTGGACTAAGAGCTCTGTGTGCTGAGATTCTATTTCCTGAAAATAGTCCTCATCATTCATAGTTCTCTCTCCTGAGCCCCTGGGATGTATAATATTAAGGCTGGCCCCTCTAATATTATATAAGAGAGGAAAGTTTGAAATCATTATTGCTTATCCAATCTGAAAGGTTTTTTCCATTGTTGAAGATTAGTACTATAGACATACTGGCGGTGTAGCACAGTGGTAGAGCATTTGCCTAACATGCATGAGGCCTTGGGTTGATTCCCTAACACTAGAGGCGAAGCGGGGGAGGAAGAGATGGAGAGATAAATGAAAAAAGAAAAGATCAACAGTATAAATGAATTAGTTTTTTAATTCCCTGGATTCTGGCCAGGAGAGTTGGTTCGGCAGGTGGTGCCAAGTCCGAGGACCTGGGTTCAGTCCCTGGGACCCACATAGTAGAAGGAGAAAACCAACACCTCAGAGTTGTTCTCTGATCTTTCTACAGATATACTTTGAAACGGTAGCATACACACATACACACACTATAAATAAATTTAATGGTTTAAACTCCCAGGATTCTGAACGCAATGGAGTCTATATTTGTCTCTCCTGTACTAATTTTTCTTTCAGATACTTCCTTCTTCCTATTTAAGTCTGTATTTGTGCTCAGTTGGGAACTGAACCTAGGACCTTACCTGTGAAAGGCAATCTCTCTACCACTTAGCTACATTCTTAGCCCAGTTGTTTTTGTATAAGAAATCTGTCTACTATAATTTTTTTAAGTGAATGAGATTTTCTTGAACATAAAACATAATCTAACTTTTATAAGCAGTGGGGGTGGGGGTTGTTTGTTACTATTATGGCTCTGAATTCATTCCTTCTGTTGATTTCTGGTTAGTGATACTCAGTAAAATGTTATTCTAGACTATAAAGCCTTTCTTTATTTTTCTGATTGCTCTTATTCCTTAAAGAGATTGCTTTATCTTTCTAGATCCTGCATAAAATACTACAAACAAAATCCTCTGGATGAGCAACATGTTTTTCAGTTGCCAGTCAGACCAGCTGCTGTAAAGAATCTGTATCAAAGGTGAGAAACTTCATAATGACATCGTACTTCATGGGCAGTTTGGTACCCAGTTTCCATGGGATTTTGTGACCCAGCATGGCTTAACCTCTGGACTTTAGTCTTTCCCTATTTCTTCTCCCAGACTTCGTGTCACTTAAGACTTCTGAGCCTCTAGTCTTTGCTCTGTCACCAAATCACGGGAGAAATAATAGAGGAAGGGGAAAAGCTGGGGATAAACAGGGACAGCAGGCCAAGGATGTAGCTGTGGGATTGAGAGAATTGTGGCTGTTCACTCTGACATGCTGGAAGTGCTCATCTCCCTGTCTTTTCCTTCCTCATAGCAGCTTCTTGAAGCTTCTGTCATACTAAAAATATGAACTGTCATGCTCAGTGATTAGTTGATTTTGAGATGGGGTCTTACTATGTTGCCTAGGCTGGCTTTAAACTTCGTTGACCTCTTTCAACTTCCAAAGTATTGGAATTACAGCCATGCACCACTATGTCCAGTTACTAATGGCCTCTTAATTTGCCAAATTAAATGGACATGTTATTGAAAGAATGTTTTGGCCTTTAATTCTAGCAGGTGCCTCATGAGTTCCAAGGCCAGCCTGGTCTACATAGCAAGGTCCACACCAGACAGAACTACAAATTGAGACAGTGCCTCAAAAAGGGTGGGCAAGGTAACGCACTTGGTGGAAGTTCCCAAGCCTTGTGACCTGAGTTCAACCTTGGAGCTCACATGGTTAAATGACTTCCACAAGTTGTCCTTTGACATCCACATGTATACTCTGCATGCATACTATGGCATACACACACCCATACATGGACACTCACACTTACACTAACTAAATAAATAATAAATAAATAAATGTTTAAAAAGGGATGGGTTTGGGAGATGACTCAGCTGGTAAGAAAATCACTCACTGCACAGCTCTTGATAACCTGAGTTTTTTGCTCTTTGGAACTCATGTAAAAGCCATTGTAATGGCCAGGCATGGTGGTGCACGCCTTTAATCCCAGCACTTGGGAGGCAGAGGCAGGTGGATCTCTGTGAGTTCAAGGCCAGCTTGGTCTACAAAGTGAGATCCAGGACAGGCAGACCTACAGAGAGAAACCTTGACTTGGGGGCAGGTGGGGCATTGTAGTGGCTTGCATCACGTAAGCATTGCATTAGATGGCAGAGAGAGACAGGAAAAACCACTGAGAACCCCAATACTCATTAGTGTACAGCAGAAATAATGAGAACTCTGTCTCAGAAACAGAAAACTGACTCTGTAAAAGTGGTCCTCTGACCTTCACATGTGCTGTGGAACATGCCTGTCTGCACTCACACACTAAATCTTTAAAAGTTTAAAAAATACTTATTTATTTATTTATTTATTTATCTATTTGGTTTTTTGAGGACAGAGTTTCTCTCTGTAGCCCTGGCTGTCGTGGAACTCGCTTGGTAGACCAGGCTGACCTCGAACTCACAGAGATCCACCTGCCTCTGCCTCCCAAGTGCTGGGATTAAAGATGTGTGTCATTACCACCCAGCTAAAATATGTATTATTATTATATGTGTTCATGTATGCTACATGTGGGAGCGTGCAGGCTGTGGCGTGTGTCAGAGGGCAGCTTTGTAGGGTCCATTCTCCTTTGACCTTTCCTATGGCTCTGGGGATCAGACTTAGGTCGCCAGCCTTCCATCACCTGGCAGCAAGCCCCTCTACTCACTGAGCCATCTAAATGGCCTCAAATGAATGTTAATTTTCATTACATTTATTTATTATTTACGTGTGTGTGTGTGTGTGTGTGTGTGTGTGTGTGTGTGTGTGTGTGTGTGTGTGTGTTGGGTCGGGTCCTGTAAGCTATGGGACACGTGGAAATCAGAGGACAACTCACAAGAGTCAGTTCTCCCCGTCCATCATGAAACTCAAGTTACCAGACCTGTAACTGCTGAACCATCTCTCCTACCATGATAATCTTTTTAAAATTTAATTCATTCATTAAAATTTTAAAAATTCTACCTTCTTTTGTAATACTTTTTTCTCCTCTTGTGTTTTATCTTTCAAATGGACATCATTAATCACCTAATGCCTAAACCACCCTCGGTTGACTCTTTTTCCTCACTTTGTCTTTTAAATAGTTACCAATCTTGAGTTAACCCTTACACACACACACACACACACACACACACACACACACACTGTTATTTCTTTGGAGGAAAATAGGGAGATAGAAGTAGGGTCTCACTGTAGCTCATGCTGGCCTTAAACTTGTGATTCTCCTGCCTCAGCCTCTCACGTGCTAGAATTACTGCATATAACACAACACTTGGCTTACACGGTGTTTCTCTATTACTGCTTTATATATATATAAAATATAACTTACTTCTATTTTGTGTTCATTAGTGTTTTGCCTGCATGTATACCTATGTGAGGGTGTCAGAAGCCCTGGAAAAGGAGTTAGAGACGGTTGTGAGCTGCCTTGTGGTGCTGGGAATTGAACCCCGGGTTCTCTGGAAGAGCAGCCAGTGCTCTTAACTGCTGAGCCATCTCTCCAGCTCCAGTCTATTACTGCCTTTTTAAAGATTTGTTTCTCTGCTGGGCAGTAGTGGTGCATGCCTTAAATCTCAGCACTAGAGAGGCAGAGATAGGCAGTTCTCTGAGTTCGAGACCAGCCTGATCTACAGATCGAGTTCCAGGACAGCCAGGGCTACATAGAGAAATCCTGTCTTGAAAAAAACAAATCATCAACAGCAACAACAAAATTGTTTTTCTTTGAAATGTGTATATGTTCTTGTCTGTCCCAGTCTCTTGACTGTACTTCTCCGGGGCTCGCATTATGTACTATTTATATCCCTCAGTGGTTGTCACAAAAGGATTTCCCTAAGTGACTAGAAGGGAGGAAGGTAATAGCTGTTAGTTGGTCACTGGTAGTTTATTTATTTTTGTTTTGTTTTGTTTTTTTCTTTAGTGAGAAGCCACAGAAATGGAGAGTGGAAATAAGCAGTAGTCAGAAGAAGGTGAAAACAGTGTGGCAGCTGAGTGAAAGCTCCCCTCTAGATCATTCCAGTTTTCACAAGCCTGGTAAAGATGACTGGTAGTCAGTTAAGTCTTTCTGGGAGGAATCATTGTACAGGTCTTTTCCTGAACTGTAGGTAGGAAACATACTTTAAAGGAAAATCTGACTGCCAGTGTGAGTCTAGTAATCACTAACAAGTGCTTGTCCTTATTATCCTGGATAAAAGAGCTTTACTGAGTGAGGGCAAGAAGTAGGGACAGTGATGAGATGGAAGTATTAGCTCACGCTTTATGCTGTAACCATGGTGATGCTTCTTCCCTAGTGCACTCTCTGCAGCTAGAATAGGGTTGCCATTTCTGGTATTCTGTCAGACACTGCCCATATCAGTCTGTTAGCTCTTTGTGTAGTTGGCTGGCCCTCTAGCTTCTTCAGGAAGCACCTTTGAAACCCTTACCTCCATGCAAACTGATTGTGATGGACCTTCAGTGGTCACATTCAAATATTACAAAGATTATCTGAAAATGAATCTGACAGTTTCCTGACAGAATAGAAGATTTCAGCTGCCTTAATCAGCCACTGGTAAGAATACAAATAGTTTTATCTTTCTGGTTGATACTGTCTTAGTTTCTTTATTTTGCTGTGATAAAATACCCTAATAAAAGCAACTTAAGGTGCTGAACAGTGGTGGCACACACCTTTAATCCCAGCACTCAGGAGGCAGAGGCTGGTGGATCTCTGTGAGTTCAAGGCCAACCTGGTCTACAAAGTGACCAGGACAGCCAGAGCTACGCAGAGAAACCCTATCTTTAAAAAAAAAAAAAAAAAAAAAAAAAAAAAAAACTACATCCTAAGAATTTCTTCTCTGAAATTATGTTATATCAGGATTCAGAAAATCCAGTTGAGCCTTAAGTGGTGACACAGAAATCAATGTAATTGCTTCCCAAGGGAGCTCGCCCTCCCTCCCTCCCTCCCTTCCATCCTTCCTTCCTTTTTATTTCCATCCTTCCTTTCTTTTTTCTTTCTTCCTTCCTCCTTCCCTCCCTCTCTTTTTCTTTCTTTTTTTTTCCTTCCTCCCTCCTTCCTTTCTTTGTTTTTTTTTTTTTTTTTTTTTCATTCTATTTTTAGCTGTTTTAAATGTTAGGTTGTCTAATCATGACTTAAAAGGAGGGTGTACTGTAGAAACAATTGCCCTGGCTTAGTTTTGCCACATAGATTCTTAGATTCTTTTCCAATGGAAGACAGGTGCCCTCCACGCGCCTTCCCATCTGCCATGTTGTAGTGAAGTCAGCGCCGTACATGAGTGAAGCCGTTCTGACTGCCCTCCTTGTCTTTCTACTTACAGATTTGTCTGAGTTGACACTGAATGGTAGTCTGGAAGAAAGGGCTGCTTTCGTTAACATGGTTACCTGCAGCCAGGTGCACTTCAAGTAACATGTGCTGAGGGTCCCTGCAAGGTATCTGTGTTCTCTCATATATGTTGTGATGTGTTGAGTGCCTGTGTTTGAGCTATTTTTACATTGTCAATATTATATCTACAGATCAGGAATACAGTTGTTCACCTGTCATGCCCTGAGTGGCCTACCAGTTATTACTTGACTTTGAAAGTCTCTATTCCTTTGTACCTTTTGTTGGCCACTCAATATGTCTGTCTAACTCTAGAGTCGGAGAAATGAAAATGATTTTTGAGTGGTAATATCTTTGCATTTGAAATCTGAAGAGTTCAATTTCAAAATCATTGATAAAAGAGAAAAATCATAAATAGACCCCAACTGGACATTAAAAGCAGTTTTGTTAATGAACAGTTTTCCTCAGCTCAATCTCATTGAGCCCCAAATATAAACACCTTTTAAAAAAACTGTACTTTGATTTTTAAAATCGAAAAGTAAGCACCACCAGGCTGTGTGTGTTTGAGATGATCTCACTGCATATCCCTAGCTGACCTGGAATTCATAGTATAGACCAGGCTGACCTGAAACACAGAGAGCCTGGGATGAAAGTGCTGAGATTAAAGGTGTGCAGTACCTTGCCCACCAGACCAAATAGTGAGTAAAATGCCTGACGTTACCATTCCCTCTTAAGCCCCATTTGCCCTCTAATAAATGGAGATTAATTTTTATCATAGTTAAAAATAAAGAGACTTTAAGACAGGGTCTTTCTGTGTAGTTCTGTCTTTCCTGGAGCTCACTTGTGTAGACCAGGCTGGCCTCAAACTCAGAGACATCTGCCTGCCTCTGTCTCCTGAGTTCTGATATTAAATGTGTGGACTACCTTGCCTGGCTTTTATTTAAATTACAGAGAAAAACAAAAACAGAAACCTTTGTTCCCTGGGGATGTTTGGTTTAGCATCACAGTTTGATATTTCAGTGTCTCTTTGCTGGCTGTGGCAGTGACTGCCATACATAGTCTCCCTCGGCACAGACATGTTCCCGTTTACTTGCTGCCTTCCTGCTTAGCTAATAATCTACAGCCTGAAAGGATTTTAGATTGATGGTAGAGGGCAGTGCTTGGGTGACAGTCATATGTAATCTTTCCAGATAAGTGAAAAATAATCCAAGTTACAAAACTATACACTATATTCCTAATTTTGAAAAATGAAATATGTACATGACTTATAGCAAAATATTAACACTGACTTCAAGACAGTTGAGATTACAGGTCACTTTCATTTTATTTATGCTTATTTTTATTTTCTGATTCTTAAATTCCAGCACAAACCAAAAAAGAAGCCGGGAGAAAGGTAATTTTCAGAGCCTAAAAAATAGACATTACATAAGTTTTTGAAGCAGAAAAGAAGTGTGATCCTGAAGATTCTCTGAAAGATGAAGGTGGAGATGAGATCCCATCTCAGCTGTGGCTCCTGAGGAGGAGTGTTAGCAGCAGGGCAGCAATGAGGATGGAGAGGGCACAGACTGTGGGTACCACAATCTCCGAAGCCACGTGCATGTGCCTAAGCAAGGGCTCTGAAATGGACAGAGAACATTCCACCAGAAGTGAATTTTGTTTTGAAGCAAAAACTAGAGAAGAGGTACCACTGTGGATTTTTTGTTTTTGTTTTTATATTTTTGTGGGGGAGGAACTCTGTAGACCAGACTGACCTCCGGCTCACAGATCCGCCTGCTTCTGCCTCCCAAGTGCTGGGACTAAAGGTGTGCGCCGCCGCCGCCGCCGCCGCCGCCGCCGCCGCCGCCGCCGCCGCCGCCGCCGCCGCCGCCGCCGCCACCACCACCCAGTTTACCACTGTGGTATCTAATTGTCCCCATTTTTTAAAAAAGGAACCAAGCTAGTAAATCAAACCTATTTTGATTTTGTTTTGTTTTGTTTTTCTTTTGGTTTTTCGAGACAGGGTTTCTCTGTGTAGCTTTGCGCCTTTCCTGGAATTCACAGAGATCCACCTGGCTCTGCCTCCCGAGTGTTGGGATTAAAGGCGTGCGCCACCACCGCCCAGCTCAAACCTATTTTGAAATGGTGTTCTGGGGGCATAGTGCCGAGGCGGAGCGTTCACTTGGGTACACAGCGCTGGGGAATCCCTACCATCACAGAAAACTTACATGAGAGCTGGAAGTGTCACAAAATCTGGGAATGCCTAGATTTGGTTCTTTCACTGGAACTTCTGTGAGCCTAAGTATGGATAATATTTATGCTGGCATTAATTTGAAAATATTAGCATCCATATTCCATGGATCCTCTGGATTTTTACTGAGGAACTTGTAAAAGAACCCTTTTGGCTGGCTGTGGTGGTGCATGCCTTTAGTTCAGCACTGGAGAGGCAGAAGCAAGCGTGGTCTACAGACGGAGTTCCAGGACAGCCAAGGCTACAAAGAGAAACCCTGTCTCAAAAGAAAAAAATAAAGAAAGAAAGAATCCACTGGAATCATTTCTAGCTTTTTGAGTTTGTTATTCTTGATATATCTTATATACCCTTAAGAGATGTAGGAATGTCTATATTACAATTGCTAATGATAATTCTTAAGCTCATTTTCTTTGTTGACACAAAAATTCATTAAAAACTTAAACAATTATTTGACAATTCTTGTGTGGATTAAAGAGCTAAGAGGTATGTGCATCAATCCAGTAGGAGACCTTCATGTAACCCGCTTTGATTTGTCTACTGAGCACCCTGGACTGAAATAAACAGGCATGGCTATGTTCTCATGTACTCAGTCTTGTCAGCAAGTCCTGCATTATAGCATGTTACACTTACTTTGATTTGGTGGACTATGGTTTACACAGCCTGGTTGTTTTTTTTATTTATTTATTTGTTTATTTTTCTATTATCAGCTTGATACAATATAAATTCTTATCTTAATAGTGAAATGTTTCATTGAGGCTTGCTCAGTAATTGAGTAAAACCAAAACGTATTCTAAGCCACAGTCATCCTAGGGTCCTCCCCTGCTATGTAGCCTCCATGATTCTGTGGGTTGCAGTCTGATTGTTCTTTGCTTTATATCTAGAATCCACTTATGAGTGAGTACATACCATGTTTGTCCTTCTGGGTTTGGGTTACCTCACTCAGGATGATTTTTTCTAGTTCCATCCATTTGCATGGCCTGGTTATTTAGGAATGGGGATGCTGGTGCATGGTCATATACTAGTTCATTGAGAGGATTTCTACACCACCTGCTTTGATCCCACATTAAAGGATGATATTAAAATAGGAAGTGTATTTTTTTGATTATGCAGAAAAATGGATTTCAGAAACATTGGTGATATTCTGTATTTTGAATCTTTTTAGATCCCATTGCATAAGAAATGATACCTTTCTAGCCCAGTGATGGTGGCTCAGCCCCCAGGAGGCAGAGGCAGGCAGATCTGGGATCTGTGAGTTCAAGGCCAGTCTGGTCTACAGAGTGAGTTCCAGGAGAACCAAGGCTCAAAAAACTTTACAAAAAAAAAAAAAAAAAAAAAAAAAAAAAAAAAAAGGTGGGAGGGAATGATGCCTTTTAAAGTAGGGACAGTACTTTGTTCATTGTTGTTATCTTTGAGGCTTAAAATAACCCTCACATATTGGGGGGTACTGAATAATTATTTGCTGAAGATTGTGGGAGCCCGTTCTCGGGTTCCTTGTGGCTTTACCCAGCAGGTCCACATAGAGGATGATTAGGACCATGGGCCTGAGTGCAGGTGTCTGAGATGATCTGCACTTGGCTGTGCTGGGGGAGGAGGTCTTTTGCTCCACCCCTTGGCATCTCTATAAAAACCCTGGGGCAGAGACAATCAGGGCTCGTTGGAATAGGTTCCAGGCCCTCTCGAGGCTATCCTTTATTTTCTATCTGTTTATCTCCGCTATATAAATCCTTCTATCTAATATTTCCTGCTGCTCACACTCAAGAAAACTCTGGGGAACTGTGGGGGTGGTGGGTAAACGCCCCACAGAAGATCTCTTGCAAGCCTGTAATCTTTGGGAGGCAAGAGTAGGAGGATCACAAGTTCAAGGCCTATCTGGACTACTTAGTTTAAAGTCATCCTACAGCTGGGCAGTGGTGGCGCACGCCTTTATCCCAGCACTCAGGAGGCAGAGGCAGAGGCAGGCGGATCTCTGTGAGTTCAAGGCCAGCCAAACAAAGGGGGGAAAACAAGTCATCCCAGACAAGTTAGTGAAACTGTCTCAAAAGCAGGGCCAGGGCTGGAGAGACGGCTCAGTGGTTAAGAGTACCGGCAGCTCTCCCAGAGGACCGTGCTTGATTCCTTGCTCCACATGACAGCTCATCACTGTCACTAGTTCCAGGGGATCTGACACCATCTTCTATCCTCCTTGGGTATCAGACATGCACATGATACACAGACATACATGCAGACAAAACACCCATTCACATTAAAAAGAAAAAAAAATTTTTTTTTCGAGACAGGGTTTCCACTGTGTAGTTTTGGTGCCTGTCCTGGATCTTACTCTGTAGACCAGGCTGGCCTTGAACTTACAAAGATCCACCTGGCTCTGCTGGGATCAAAGGTGTGCACCACCACCGCCGCTTGGCTGTAAAAAAAAATTTTAAGTAGGGCTGATAAGATAACTTAGTGAGTAAAGGTCAGGCCACCCAAGCCTGACCACCCGAGCTCAATCCCTATAACCCATGTAGAGATGGAAGGAGAGAACACCACACTCTTGTCCTCTGAGTGCCTCACATGCTCTTACACACCACACACACACACACACACACACACACACACACACACTAGCAATAAATACAGTTGAAGTTTAAAAAGACAAAGTAAAAAGGATAGGGATATAGCTCAGTAGTAGAGCACTTAGTGGTTTTGAAGGTCTACGTTCAATCCCTAGCAATGCCACACACAAAAATTACTTGCTTAATTAATATAAGACCTGTGTTTTGCTTTTCTTCATTCCAGTTGATAATGGCTGGTTTTTCCTCTTCCACAATCTCATTTTAGCAAAACTGGTAGGCACATAAATTTACAGTATAATTCAAAAAGAATGACTAGAGTTCTTGAAATCGTTTTTTTTTTTGGGGGGGGGGGGAATGGGGAATGGCTCAGTCAGGAAAGTGCTTGCCTTGTTTGACCTCTAGAACCCACATAAAAATGATAAAATGCAGTGTACTTGGAATCCTCCAGAGACAGGGAAGTAGAGACAGGAAGAGACCAGAGCTAGTGGCTAGCCAGTAGACTTAATTGATGAGCTCCAGGCCTGTGAGAAACTTATTCTCCAAGAGGTGATTGAAGTTCCTGTGTGTAACACTAGGTTGTCCTCTGGCCTGCACACAAAGGTCCACATACAGAAGAAGTCTGCCCTCCCCCATTTCTCATATACGCCTACATGCTTTCTCCTTCTGTCACATAATTTGTTTTGCTTTGTTTTTTGTTGCTGCTGTTGTTTTTTTAGGTAGAGTCTCTAGCCCACATTAGTCTGGAATTCATGTAGCCCATGTTTGCTTCAGTGTGTATATCTAGGTGAGTGGTGGGAGGGTGGGTAGGTAGTTAGGGAGGGAGGGAGGTGGAGGCTGGGAGTTTAGCTTGCTTAGTGTGTACAAAAGCCTGCCTTCTAGTAGTCCTAGCATCCAAAAATAAAACTTTAAAAATGCTTGTAAGACAAAAATTAGCATTAAAGAAAAAGACATTTTTAGTCATAAGTGGTTGGGAATATTGATATTAGGTAGATCATTTTGAGACTTTTGGTAATGCCATCACATGTAAAATTACATCGTTATCAAAGAAAAGAATGTCCTCACCTGTGGCAAGCATCTGGTTGTTGATGGAGCAAGTTTCCAAAGCGTTGAGACGCCAGCTTTCCACCTAATAAAAACACACTCAATAAGCAAGGATGCCTTATGTTTTTCTATGTTTGAAATTGTTTTTAGAATAAATGAAGGAATTTTTTAAATTAATATGCATTTGTATGTGTGTGTACATGTATATACAAGTGGAAGTCAGAGGACAACTTGCAGAAGTCAGTTCTCCCCTAACGCTTGGGGCCAAGGGATCAGACTTAGGTTGCCAGGCTTGGCAGCAAGAGCCTTTAACAGCTCTTCAGTCTCACCAAGACAAACAGTTTGGATTTTACTAATTTTTTTTGAGAAGATCTCATTGTAGACTGGCCACAAACTGGCTGTGTAGCTGAAGGTGACCTTGAGATACACCCCAGCTTTAGGTGTATTGACTATAGTACTGACAGAGTGAAGAGCTCAGGGCAGTAGTCACTGACCTCTAGGCCCACTGGATTCACTTTGAAGCAATTCTAGCAAGGAAGTCAGATTTGTTTTTAATTTTTTTCTTGGAACTGAGGACCAAACCCAGGGCCTTGTGCTTCCTAGGTAAGCACTCACCCACTGAGCTAAATCCCCAACCCCTAATTTTTTATTAAAACATTACTTATAGTCCATGCTTGTAGATGCAGTTACAGACAGACAAGGTAGAGCTGATGGGAAATTTGTAGGTTATTAGAACTATTTGGTAGTTTGTTTGTTCTAAGATTTTAATTTTTTTGTAATGTGCCTGTGTCTGCCCTTGGAGGCCAGAAGAGGGTGTTGGATCCCTGGACCTAGGAGGTGCAGGCAGTCGTGCTGACAGCTGAACAAGACTCCCTGGTTGATAGGTTTTCAAATCTCAAAGTTTGTTTCTCTTTAGTCTTGCCTTGGAGGCAGTGCATCTCTGCCATTGGGCGGAAAAGATATAGTCCTACATTTGACTCACAGGACTTGTTACATATTGAAGAGTGGGTAGTATTTGTTTGCATCAGGGTAACATTTTTAAATCACCAGAATTCCCATCTGAACATTTTTTTTTTTTTTGTCTTCCTGTTTGCATGTTCTAGATGCAAATAAAAACCCAAAGGGGTAGCTGGGGGAAAAGCAGCAGCATTGGAGCTGGAGCTCAGTGGTAGAAGCCCTGCCCGTCATATGTAAAACCAGGGCCAATCCCTGGTCCAACAACCCAGGAAACAATTGAAACCTTTATTGATTTGCTCTGTTAGAACCTACTACAGACAGGACTCTTGTCACCCTGATGCTCTGGCTGCAAGGGACGAAATCTTGAGGTGTGCTTACTCCATCCTAAGGAGGGGTGGTAAGAGGCAGGGGAGGCCATGTTCCCCATCCTCTTCCTTAGAAGGAGGAGGAGAGGTGTGGTGCCGGGTCTCAGTTATTAGTTCTTGTAAGAACGGAACAAATGTCATGGGAAGTTAGCCCTACCTCTCGTGGGTTTGGAAACCCGTTGGCTGTGATGATCTCCTTGTAATACTGAACTGAAGCCTTGGGGTAGCGAGGCTTGTTTCTCACATTGAATTCAACATAGTAGAATCCATATCTATCTGCATAGCCTTTCTCCCATTCAAACTTATCCAACAGAGACCAGGAAGTATACCCTTTTATATTCACACCATCATTTATAGCTGTGAAGACATGATTCCATTTTTAATACATTTCATTTGCTTAGAAGTACCTAGATAGTATTGAGTTGTTTCTGAGATTTAGAAGCAAGTTTTAGTTGATAGTAGATGATAGTTTGAATTTTGTCTAAATAGAAAAACAATAAGATAAATCTGTTTTATCTTACCTTTTAACATTTCATTTATGTACCCTTTGAGGTACTGAATTCTCCACTCATCACAGAATTGAGTGCAGTGTAACTTTTGAGATGCTCCGTTTTCTGTTACGTATATGGGAGGGTCGCCATATTGAGTCTGAAAGTGCATGTTAGCTCTTAGTAGGTATCACACACTTAATCGGTATCGGTGTCAAGTCACATTTATTGAGAGATGAGTGTGGGCAGGTGAGTTGATGTGGACGAATATAGTTCTCAATAAATTGACCTTATTTGGGAAAATGCACTTCAGGTCTTATCTTGCCCATAAATTCCATTTCAAATTAGGTGGGCCTTAAAAGGATTAAATGTACCTGAAAGAGGAGCAGTCATTTTCTTGCGTGGTGTTTACCAGTTATTTGTCCTCGGTGAGAGTAAATACTTCAGTAAATAGCCTCTTACCCGTGTGCATGTAAGCACCCCCAGTTGAACTCAATGGGTCACAAAGACATAAAGTAGGAGGCAAATTTGTTGGGAAGAAGTGGGCGAAGCAGGAGTGGGGGTGGGGAGAAGAGTTAATGGAAGGTGGACGTGATCAAAATGCAGCACATACACGTATGAAGTTATCGAAGGGCAAATTAAAACATTTGGGCTAGGGGCTATAGAGATGACTCAGAGCTGTTTTCCAGAGGATCCAGGGTCAGTCCCCAGCACAAACATGGCAGCTCACAACTTTCTGTAACTGCTTCCCTCTGCTAACCGCTGTGGGTACCAGCTCCCCTTGTAACTGGTGCACAGAGATGAAATGTCAGATTTTCCACTGTAATTGGGAGTGGGTGTTTACACAAGCATCAGTCTGCAAGGCCTATGTGTAGAGATGGTAAAGTGCAGGGGACTGGATTTACTGGCTTATTAACCTTTTTGTTGTTGTTTTGAGCTGTTTTTCTTTGTTGGAGGTGGAGTCTCATGCAGTTCAGACTGGCCTTGAGCTCAGTATGCATTGTGTAGAGGCTGACTAAATTCCTGACCTTCCTGCAGCCAGCCTCCCAAGGGCTGGGCTTGTAGTCATGTGCCTCCATACCTAGTGTTTGATCAGTTTTCCTATCTAGTCACCTGAGTGTTTGCTGGAAGAGACAAAACTCAGGTCTGAAAGTCTCAGATGGGACACAGCTTGATGGGATAAGTACCTGGGCAAAGTTGAGAAGCCTCCTGAATCCCCATGGCACATAATAGAGCCACGAAGACCCCATATCTGGCCAGTTAGGGTCCACAAGTTCTACTAAGTCACGGTCATTCTGGTAGCTGGGCCCCTGGTGGGAGGGGTATTTCCTTTGAGTGATGTATCGAGTGGTGAAGTGGCCCAGTCCCAGGAAGTCAGATGTGCCTTTAATGTAGCTCTTCTCCTGAAGGGAGAAGGTGGGCAACCTCGACATCTCCAGGCCTTGCTCTGCACTCTTTGTTCCTGGCAGGAGAGAATGTGAGAATTAACCAGGTCTTACTCGTCACAGTCATTTTGCATTTGTCCCACACAGTGCTGCTCAAACGGTGGTGTATAAGCTGGGCTTTGGAGCTGGAGCAGTGACTCTGCACAAAAGAGCATTACTGCTCTTGCCAAGGACCCAGGGTCCGCTCTCAGCACCCACATGGCAGCTCACAACTGGCCATAACTCCAATTCTAGGAGGTCCAACACCCTCTTCTGACATCCAAAGGCACAAGGTGCATGCATGGTGCACATATATACAATCAGACAAGCATTCGTACAAAAATAAAATCTGTTTTAAAAAGCTGAGCTTTAAAGAATCCAGCTGCAGCTGGGTATGGTGCATGCCTTTAATAGCAGCACTAGGGAGGCAGAGGCAGATGGGTCTCTCTGAGTTCCAGGCCAGCCAGGGCTGTTACACAGAGAAACCCTGTCTCAAAAAAAAAAAAAAAAAAAAAGAGGGGTTGGGGATTTAGATCAGTGGTAGAGTGCTTGCCTAGCAAGCTCAAGGCCCTGAGTTCGGTCCTTAGCTCCGGAAAAAAACAAAAAAAAAACAAAAAAAAAAAGAAAAGATCTAGATGCATAGAAAATACACCCTTGGCCTTTCAAACTGGAATTGTGACATTTGAACATCATCTAAATTTATCTTTTAAAGATTTATTTTGCTTTTATTATATGTATGTTTATGTGTGTGTCCACATGAGTACAGTGCCTGCTGAGATCAGAAGCAGATGTTGGCTCCTCTGGAGCTGGAGTTAACATGAGCTGTGGATGCTGGGAGCTGAACCCTGGTCCTCTAGAAGCAGCAAGTTCTCTTAACTGCTGAGTCATCTCCCTAGGCTCTATCAAAAAAGTTTCAAAATGTAATATTACTAACTATTTGTAGCTAGGAGTGTAGTTTAGTAGTAGAGTACTTGACAGGCATGTACAGGGCCCTGGATTGGACCCCTAGCAGCCAAAGAATGGAATATTTTCACTCACTAATGGTGAGTGGTATATGGACAGCTCCTTAGCTGTCTGAAAAAAGCAGGGTTGTATTGTTCCTTACATTGAAGCACTGGTAATGTGGGCTCCTAGAAGGGAACTGGAAGCCCAGTGGTGGTAGGAGAGTCATGGATGTTTTCCTACATGTTGACAGTGTAGGATGTGACAGGTTCTGCGCTGGGAAATTTTACCCTATTCTAGGATTGAAAAGGTACGTCTTCTAACTACCAAACTCCAAACCTCTTTATCCTGTCCTCGGCCCACACATGGAAAAGGATTTGTGTTCAGGTGTCTTCACTGTGAATTGAGTAGCAAAGGGTTGGAAACAACTTACACTTTTATTGCTAAGATGGCTAAATAAATGGTGGGAAACTGAGGATGTGGCATGCACAAGGCCTGGGTCTGATCCCCAGTACCACAGGTACTAATTATAGGGGCTGGAGAGAGGACTCTGCACTAGCACTTGCTGCCAGAGGACCTAGGTTCAGTTCCCACCACCCACAGGTGGCTCACAGCCATCTGCAACTCCAGTTCCAGAGGATCCAATGCCCTCTTCTAGCCTCCATGGATACCATGCATACATATGGTATATAGACATGCATATTGACAAAACATAAGATCTAAACCCCTCCTAAAATAATAATAATTATTGTTGAGTGGCCATCAGTATCACAGTGTGTAGCCATTAGAATAAACAAGGCAACACTTTATGCCAGCATAGAAAGATTCCCTAGATATATGTTCATGGAAGAAAATAACATTATATACTCTGGCAAACAAACTGACCTGATAGGACAGCAAGATCATTTGCAGGGAGACTATTGACTTCGATTCAAGAGTGAACGGTGTGTATTATTGATATCCTTAAAACATCATCATGGCCAGGCAGTGGTGGCACACACCTTTAATTCCAGCACTCAGGAGGCAGAGGCAGGTGAATCTCTGTGAGTTCGAGGCCAGCCTGGTCTACAAAGTAAGCTTAGGACAGACTACAAAAACCTGAGAAACCCTGTCTCGTTGGGGGCGGGGGAGGGAATCAGCATGTTATTGCTGTCAGTCAAATTTAGTAACTAGAAAAATCACCAGGCTCTATCCCTGCACTGTCTCATACAGTGGCTACTACCATATGCATCTACTAAATAGGGCTAGGTCCAATCATACTGAAGGTCTGAATTTTTTTAAGTTAACATACAAAATTATGGGTTTCATGATGTCATTTTTCATATGTTGTCCTATTATGCTATGGTAGTTTGAATGAAAGTGGCCCCATAGGCTCATAGAGACTGGCACTTGTGGAATATTGGTTTAAGATGTGTGACATTTTATGCCCTGGAATATTTGTTTAATGACATAAAGATTTTTTGCATTTGTTTTATGTTGCATTTGTTTGACTCTGTAAAGCTGTGTTACTTTGCCTGCCTAAAACAGGCAAATTGGTCGAATAAAGAGCTGAATGACTAATAGCTAGACAGAAGAGAGGGATAAGCGGGCTGCCAGGCAGAGAGAATAAATAGGAGGAGAAATCTAGGCTTGAGAGAGGAGCTAGGAACAAAAAAAGGAGAGGAGAATGCCAGGGGCCAGCAACCCAGCCACACAAACAGCCACGGAGTAAGAAGGGAAGAAAGATACATAGAATAAGGGTAAAAAGCCCAGAGGCAAAATGTGGAAGAAGAGAAACAGGTTGACTTAAGTTAGAAAAGGTGGCTAGAAATAAGCCAAGCTAAGTCTGGGCATTCATGAGTAAGAATAAGTCTCCATGTATTTATTTGAGAGCTGGGTGCCTGGCCCCCAAAGGAAACAAAACAAAACAAAAACTACAGAAACTATGGGGAAGTGTGGCCTTGTTGGAGGAAGTGTATCACTGGGGGTGGGCTTTGAGGTCTCATATGCTCAAGCCAGGCCTGGTGTGGCATTTTCTCTTCCTGCTGTGTACAGATTCAGTTGTAGAACTCTCAGCTCCTCTCCAGCACCATATCTGCCTATGTGTTGCCATGCTTCCTGCCATGATGATAATAGACTAGACCTCTGAACTGTAAGCCAGCCCCAATTAAATGTTTTCCTTTATAAAAGTTGCTGTGGTCATGGTGTCTCTTCACAGCAGTAGAAACCCTAATTAAGACATATGCTTTGTCTTTATTTGCCCTCTTGTGGAATATTAATTTAAGATGTGTTACATTCATTTATGCTATGGAATATTTGTTTAATTATGTAAAGACGTGTTACATTTGTTTGATTAAATAAAGTTAACCAGGGGTCAGGAGGCTGAGTCAGAAACTAGCTAACAGAAAGTGGTAGGGAGGAACCATGTGTAGCTAGGGTTCTTAAGTGGGGGTGGAGCAGAAAGATGTGCTATTTTAGGAGAGAAGGTTAGCTACTTTCTATTTAGCCTCTGAGCCAGCAGAATTTCACCTGAACCTTTGACTCCTGAGTTCTATGGAGCCATAGAGATCTAGGTAAAGTTCCCTTTAGCCATAATAGAACCATGCCTGAGGGAACAGAATTCCTGCCTGGCTATGGCCAATGAGGCTGAACTGCTACTGGTAGCTGTGGAGTTGCAATTGCCAGTTAGGACAGCAGTTGCTTAATTTAATGAAAAAAGAAAAACATTTGGCACCCCATGTTGGGTGCTAAAATATTGGTTGTTTTTGTTTTTAACTCCTTGGTTCTTTGCTCTTTTGGGTTGCCTGCCACCCAGCTCCCAAATACACACACAGTCTTATTCTTACTTATAAGTGCCCAGCCTTAGCTTGGCTTGTTTCTAGCCAACTTTCTTTCTTTCTTTTTTTTTTTTTTAAGATTTATTTATTTATTTTGTATACAGCATGTATGACCAGAATGTCCTACATGTACTACATGTAGCATGTACTACAGCTGATAAACTCCTTCAGTAAAGTGGCAGGATACAAGATCAACTCAAAAAAATCAGTAGCCCTCCTATACACAAATGATAAAAGGGCTGAGAAAGAAGTCAGAGAAACATCACCCTTTACAATAGCCACAAATAATATAAAATACCTTGGGATAACACTAACTAAACAAGTGAAAGACCTTTTTGATAAGAACTTTAAATCTCTAAAGAAAGAAATTGAAGAAGATATCAGAAAATGGAAGGATCTCCCATGCTCATGGATAGGTAGGATTAACATAGTAAAAATGGCAATCTTACCAAAAGCAATCTACAGATTCAATGCAATCCCCATCAAAATCCCAACACAATTCTTCACAGACTTGGAAAGAAAAATACTCAACTTTATATGGAAAAACAAAAGACCCAGGATAGCTAAAAGAATCCTATACGATAAAGCAACCCTTGGAGGCATCACCATCCCGGACCTCAAACTCTACTATAGAGCTATAGTAATAAAAACAGCTTGGTACTGGTATAAAAACCGACATATGGACCAATGGAATCGAATTGAAGACCCTGACATTAATCCATGCACATATGAACACCTGGTTTTTGACAAAGGAGCCAAAACTATACAATGGAACAAAGAAAGTATCTTCAACAAATGGTGCTGGCATAACTGGATGTCAATATGTAAAAGATTACAAATAGATCCATATCTGTCACCATGCACAAAACTCAAGTCCAAGTGGATCAAAGACCTAAACATAAATCCAGTTACACTAAACTTAATAGAAAAGAAGATAGGAAGCACTCTTGAACGCATTGGCACTGGAGACCATTTCCTAAATAAAACACCGACAGCACAGACCCTGAGCACAACCATTAATAAATGGGACCTCTCAAAACTGAGAAGCTTTTGCAGGGCAAAAGACACAGTCAATAAGACAAAAAGACAGCCAACAGATTGGGAAAAGATCTTCACCAACCCCACATCTGACAGAGGATTGATCTCCACAATATATAAAGAACTCAAGAAACTAGACATCAAAGCACTGAACAGTCCAATTAAAAAATGGGCTAAAGAACTAAACAGAGAATTCACAAAACAAGAACTACAAATGGCTGAAAGACATTTAAAGAAATGCTCAACATCCTTAATCATCAGAGAAATGCAAATCAAAACGACTCTGAGATACCACCTTACACCTGTTAGAATGGCTAAGATCAAAAACACCAATGACAACCAATGTTGGAGAGGATGTGGAGCAAAGGGAACACTCCTCCACTGTTGGTGGGAATGTAAACTTGTACAACCACTATGGAAATCAGTATGGCGGTTTCTCAGAAAATTAGGAATCAAACTACCTCAAGACCCAGCCATCCCACTCTTGGGCATATACCCAAAGAATGCTGATACATACCATAAAGATACATGCTCAGCTATGTTCATAGCAGCACTATTTGTAATAGCCAGAACCTGGAAACAACCTAGATGCCCATCAACGGAAGAATGGATGAAAAAAATGTGGTACATATACACAATGGAGTACTACTCAGCAGAGAAAAACAATGAAAGCATGAAATTTGCAGGCAAATGGATGGAACTAGAAAAAATCATCCTGAGTGAGGTAACCCAAACCCAGAAAGACAGTTATGGTATGTACTCACTCATTGGTGGATTCTAGATATAAAATGAACAATCAGACCACAACCCATAGAACCATAGAGGCTATATATATAGCATGGAGGTCCCTAGGACGACTGTGGCATATAATAAATTTCAGTTTTATTCAATTATTGAAAAAAAAGTAGCCAAATGAATGGAAACACATGAACTATGAACCAAAGACTGAGGGGCTCCCAGCTGGATCAGGCCCTCTGAATAGGTGAGACAGTTGATTGGCTTGATCTGTTTGGGAGGCAACTAGGCAGTGGGACCAAGTCCTGTGCTCATTCCATGAGTTGGATGTTTGAAACCAGGAACTTATGCAGGGACACTTGGCTCAGTCTGGGAGGAAGGGACTGGACCTCCCTGGACTGAGTCTACCAAGTCGATCACAGTCCTCGGGGGAGGACTTGTCCTGGAGGAGGTGGGAATGGAGGGTGGGCTGGGGGTAAGGGGAGGGCGTGGGAGGGGGGAGAATAGGGGAACCCATGGCTGATATGTAGAACTGAATGGTATTGTAAAATAAAAAATATATATCACAAAAAAAAAAAAAAAAAAAAAAAGATTTATTTATTTATTTTGTATACAGCATGTATGACCAGAAGAGGGCACCAGATCTCATTACAGATGGTTGTGAGCCAACATGTGGTTGCTGGGAATTGAACTCAGGACCTCTGGAAGAGCAGTCAGTGCTCTTAAGCTCTCAGCCATCTCTCCAGCCCCCCCCCCTTTTTTTTTTAAAGATTTATTTATTTATTTTCTAGCCAACTTTCTTTAACTTAAATTATTCTGCTTATCACCGGGTGGTGGTGGTGCATGCCTTTAATCCCAGCACTCGGGAGGCAAATCTTTGTGAGTTCAAGTCCAGCCTGGTCTACAAAGTGAGATCCAGGACAGGCTCCAAAGCTACACAGAGAAACCCTGTCTCGGGGGGGAAAATTATTCTGTTTATCCTTTGCCTCTGGGTTTTTTTCCTTTTTTTTACTTCTCTTACTTTGTGGCTGACTGAGTGACTGGGTGGCTGGCCCCCAGTGTCCTCCTCTCCTTGTTCTCTTGCTTGCTCCTCTGATCCGTTAATGTTCTTCTCCTTCTGTTTATTCTCTCTGCCCACCAGCCCCACCTCTTTCTCCTGCCTAGATATTGGCCATTCAGTTCTTTATTAGACCATCAGGTGTTTCAGACAGGCACAGTAACACAGCTTCACAGAGTTAAACAAATGCAACATAAAAGAATGTAACACATCTTTGCATCGTTAAACAAGTGTTCCACAGCATAAGTGAATGTAACACATCTTAAAATAATACTCTACAATACCCTCTTTCTCAATTGATCCCTCTTGCCATATGTATTCCAGTGCTCTTTTTCCCGTATTCCCCCTTCCTTTATGATCTCTTCCTCCCTTCAGGTTATCTCCCTACACACACACACACACACCACTAAAATTTAAAGTCTTCATTTGGAAGAAAATATTCAGTGTTTATCTTTCTAATTCTGACTTATTTTGATTAATGTAATTTCCAGTTCCATCCATTCCTACAAAGGTCATTGTTTCTCTTTTTAATGCCCAAATATAATTCCTTTGTGTAGCCAGGCAGTGATGGCACATGTCTTTAATCCCAGCACTTGGGGGGTGGGGGAATGAAAGAGGCAGATGGATCTCTGTGAGATCGAAGTCAGCCTGGTCTACAGTGTGAATTCCAGGACAGCCAGGGTTGTTACACAAAGAAACCCTGGCGGGGGGCGGTGTGTGTGTGTGTGTGTGTGTGTGTGTCTGTTTTGTATATATACCATATTTTCATTATCCATCCATCTGTTGATGAATATCTAGGATGGTTTCATTTCCTGGCTATGGTGAACAATTCGGCAATAAACATGAATATCTAAGTGTCTTCAGTGTGTTTGTGTTATGTAGTCTAGTGATACATAGCTAGGTCATTTACTAGTTCTTACTTATATTTTGAGGTTACCGTGGCAACACGGTGTAGGTCAGCGGACAACTTGAAGGAGTCTGTTCACTCCTTCCACCTTGTAAGCCCTGGGAAATGGAATTTGTTTTAGATCATCAAGTCTGGTAGCAAGTGCTTTTACTCACTGAGCCATCTCTCTGGTCCTATTTTTAGTTGTTTGTAAATTTTGTTTTCTGAGGAGACCACACTGATTTCCATAGTGACTGCACCAGTTTTCACTCCCACCAGCAGTAAATGAAAGTTCTCCTTTCCCAAATCCTATCGAGGGTTTGTTTTCTTGACAGCCATTCTACTCAGGTGAGATGAACTCTCAGAGCGGTTTTAATTCCATTTCCTAGTGGCTAAGGATACTGGCAGAAGCCAGACACAGACAACCTCTGCTGCTCTCACTTAAAAGGGCAGCAGCTCTCCTAGAGTTAAGCCTGTGTGCTGTCCCAGAGGCCCACCCATGGCTGTGAAGCCGCTGGTAACAGGAGCAGAACTCTCTGGCTGTGTAGCTGCCTGAAGAGCAACTGTGGGTAACAGTGTGCTGTGCCTCTCAAAAAGCCAGAAGAAAGAGGTTTTTATGTTCAGGCTATCTGTGTATTATTTCTCCTGCAGTTGTACATAAAATGGCTTTACATTCCAAAAAAGGACAAATACTATAGAATTGTATTACATGAAATATATAGAATATACAAATTCATAGAGACAGAAAGATTGGACGTTATCTCAAGATGGAGAAGAAAGGAATATAGAGCAATGCTTTCCTAAGTACAGAATCTCTGTTTTGTGTGATGGAAAAGCCCCACAAACAGACAGTAGTATCAGGACATAATCTCATGACTGTAATAAATCAATACAATTAATGTAATTAATGAATATCATAAATGTAGTTATTGAAGGAATACTGCAAATGTAATCAATGAATACCACAAGTGTAATTAATGAGTGTAATTAATGAATATCATGACTTAATTAAAAATAAATAAAAAGGAAAAAAGCTAGAAGAAAGAGGTTTAAGAGTTTTTGTCATAAAGCAATGATAAATAACATGTGTTTAACCCAATGTAAACACCAGTGTACATATATACTGAAACATCACACAGTCCGGTGAATATGTATAGTTTTAAAAAAAGTTTAGAGGTGGGGTTGGGGATTTAGCTCAGTGGTAGAGCACTTGCCTAGCAAGTGCAAGGCCCTGGGTTCAATTCTCAGCTCCAGAAAGAAAAAAAAAAGCTTAGAGCTGGGGAAATAGCTCAGTTGGTAAAGTGCTTGTCTTGTAAGCATGAGGACCTGATTGCCAGAACCCATGTTTAGAAAAAACAACAAAAAAGGCTGAGTACGGCTGTTGAGATGGCTCAGCAGATAAAGGTGTTTGGTGTGCAAACCTATTGACCTGAGTTCATTCCCTGGATCCCCGGCAGGAACAAACCAACTCTAGAGGTGTCTTCTGACTTCCACACTTGTGCCTTGGCATGAACACATACACACACACAATACTTTTTTTAACTGAGCATGGTGGTATGTGCTTGAGTCCCAGCACTGGAAAGGCAGAGTTAGGTGGATTCCTATAGCTCACTGGTCTATTAGCTTCTCCTGCTCAGCAAGCTCCACCACAGTGAGAGACCCTGTCTCAAAAACAAGGTGGATAATGACTAAGGACCAACTAAGGAGATTGTCCTCTGGCTCCCACATGCATATGCATGCACACCTGAACATACTTGCACACATGAACACATGAGCAGATAAGTTAAAAATATGACTCGGCTCACCGATGTGGTCCTTCATAACTTGGGGGTAGTCACCAGCATAAATAGGGTTGGCAAACCAACCAAGACAGAACTGTAGGTATCTCTCAGCTGCCTCAATATCGTTGGGGTTGTTGATGTCCACAGGCTCCCCCCAGTCACAGTTGAGTGAAATTCCCACCATGCCTTAAAGGAAGGAAATGGGGGTAGAGAGAGGCAGGATCTGGCTCCTCTGGGCCTGTGTCTGAGCCTGCGGGTCCCAGCTCACCTTGCTGTTTGCTCCGCCATTTGGTGTTGTAAGAATGCCAGGCTTGGGCGTGTGCCTGAAAAAGAGAAGTCATCGTGCACCTGGCTCTTCCATTGCCCTGCCTGCCTGTCTTCTTTCCTTTCTTCCTCCCTCCATTTCTTCCTTCTCTTCTTTTGTTTACTTTGGAGGTGGGGGGTTCAGAGGACAGCATGCAGGAGTCGATTCTCTCCTTCTACCATTCCAGGAATTGAACTCAGGCTGTCGTTCTGCCTGGCTCTGCCTCCTGAGTGCTGGGATTAAAGGCGTGTGCCACCACCGCCCGGCTGGCTTTGAACTCTTAACCCTCCTTGTTGCAGGATATTTGCTTACATGCGTGAAGATGTGTCTGTGTTTTGCCTCACCTGCCTAAGGCACATGATTGGTTTAATAAAGAGCTAACTGGCCAATAGCTAGGCAGGAGAGAATAGGCGGGACTTCCGGGGAGAGAGAGGAACTCAGGAAGACTCTGAGGCCTGTGGTATTAAGCTAGGGAAACACAGAGGGAGTAAGGTGTACAAAATAGAGGAGAGGTAAAGAGCCATGTGGCAGAACGTAGATGAATAGAAACAGGTTAGTTTAAGTTATAAGAGCTAGTTGGGAGCAAGCCTGAGCTAAGGCCAAGCTTTCATAATAATAAATCTCCGTGTCAGTTTCTGGGGGCTTGGTGGTCCGAAGAAAGTCCAAGAAGAAAGACCCGATACCCCTCCTGCCTCCACCTCCCAGCTGCTGGGACTACAGGTGTGTCCTCAGGCCCACCTGCAATCTTTGTTTAAACAAGGTCTCCACGCGTTTCTGACATTTGCTGAAGTTTGAGACTCATTCATATGAAAACTCAAATGGTTCAGGCTGCAGAGGTTTCGAGTGTTACTTGTTGTTCCCCAAAAGCCCTTATTTCAGCATCCTCTTTCTGCTTTGTGTGTGCGTGTGTGTGCATGCATGTATATGTGTGCACCCATGTATGCAGCATGCAAAACATGTGCATGTATATGTGAAGGTCAGAGGTCAATTGTGTGTGTGTGTGTATGTGTGTGCATGCGTGCAAGCACACGTGAGCATGTGTGTACACACGCTCGAAGCATGCAGGTACATGTGCATGTGTATGTGGAGGTCAGAGGTCAGTCTTGGGTGGTGTTCCTCATGAGCCATCCACCTTGGTTTTTGCAACAGGGTCTCTCACTGGGACCTGAATGAAGCCTGCTCCAGTAGGCTGGGTTGTGGCCAGCAAGCTCCAAGAATCCTTGTCTCAGCCTCCCAGTGCTGGGATTGCAAGGTGCTTTACCACACAAGCTGGCTGGTTTTGTGCCAACTTGACACAAGCTAGCAGAGAGGAGGGAACCTCAAGTGAGAAAACGTCTCTGTAAGATCGGGTGTAGGCAAGCCTGTAGGGCATTTTCTTAATTTGTGATTGATGGGGAGGGCCAGACCTTTGTGAGTGGGCCAACCCCTGGGCTGGTGGACCTGGGTTCTATAAGAAAGTGGGCTCTAAGAAAGTTGTCATCAGAGAGGCTTCCTCCAGCAGCTGATGGGAGCAGATGCAGAGACCCACAGCCAAACTTTAGGCAGAAAGAGCCCAAACTAGAGATCTCCATCAGGTCCCTTCCCTTGGAGCTCAGGAAACCCCGTGGAAGAGGGGGAGGAAGAATTATAGGACACCAGGAGAACATGGCCCACGGAATCAACTAAGCAGGACTCATAGGAGCTCATGGAGACTGAAGTGGCAATCACAGAGCCCGCATGGGTCTGTGCTAGGCCCTCTGCATACGTTACGGTTGTTAGCTTGGTATTTTTGTGGGACCCCTAACAGTGGGAGTGGGGGTGTCTCTGACTCTTCTGCCTGCTCGTGGGACCCTTTTCCTCCTACTGGGTTGCCTCACCCAGCCTTGATATGAGGGTTTGTGCCTAGTCTGATTGTAACTTGTTAAGCCATGTTGGGTTGATATTCCTGGGGGGCCTGCTCTTTTCTGAAGGGAACCTGAGGAGGAGTGGATCTGGGGAAGGGAGGAGGTGGGGGGAGAACCTCGGAGGAGTGTCGGAAGGGGAAACTGTGGTTGGGATGTATTGTATGAGAGAATTTTTTTAAAAAAAAAAAAGAAAGCAAGCTGAGCAAGCCCTGGGGAGCAGTCAGTAAGGTACTCCTCAAAGGCCGCTGCAGCAGCTCCTGCCTCCAGGCTCCGCCCTGCTGGAGTTCCTGCCCTCACTGGTTTTGGTGATGGATAAGTGTATTTATAGTGTACACACATACATGCATACTTATCTGTGAGTAAAATAAACCCTTTCTTCACCACGCTGCTGGTGAGCACAGTGACAGAGGTGCTTTGAGTAAGAATGCCACCCCCCACCCCCGAATGCTGAGTCACCAGGGAGTGGAACTCTGATAAGGTTAGAAGGATTAGGAGGTGTGGCCTTGTTGGAGGAAGTGTGTCACAGTGGGTGGGCTTTGAGGTTTCAAAAGCCACTGCCAAGCCCAGCCTGTCTGTCTGTCTGTCTCTCTCTCTCTCTCTGCCTGCAGATCAGGCTGTAGCTCTCAGCTCCTTCTCCAGCACCGGACCTGCTCTTATGCTCCCTTTCGTGACGGTAATGGACTAAGCCTCTGAAACTTCAAACCAGCCCACAGTTAAATGTTTTTCTTTATAAGAGCTGTGTGGCAGAGGCAGCTGACCTGTGCTCATGGGAGCTCACGGACTCTGGACCAACACCTAGGGACCCTGCATGAGACCCATGTCTGCGTGTGTGTGTGACAGTTGTGTACCTTGGTCTGCTTGTGGGGCGCCTAGCAGTGCCCTCAGGACCTGTCCCTGGTGCTTGAGCTGGCTTTTGGGAACCTATTCCCCATGCTAGGTTGCCTTGTTTCACCTTGAAGCAGGGGGAGGGGCTTGGTTCTGCCTCAGCTTGATGTGCCATGCTTTGTTGATGCCCATGGGAGGTCTGCCCCTTTCTGAACAGAGGTGGAGGAGGAGTGGATGGGGAGAAGGGTAGGTGGGAGGCTAGGGGGAGGGAAGGGGAGGAGAGGAGGGAAGGGAAGCTGGTCAGTATATAAAATAAATGAAAAATTTTAATTAATAAAAAAATTAAAGAGTTGTGTGATCAGCCGGGCAGTGGTGGTGCACACCTTTAATCCTGACATTCAGGAAGCAGAGGCAGGTGGATCTCTGAGTTTGAGGCCAGCCTGGTCTACAGAGTGAGTTCTAGGATAGTCAGAGCTACACAGAGAAACCCTGTCATGAAAAACAAAAAAAAGAAAGAAAGAAAGAAAAAGGAAAAATGTGCCATGGTCATCACTGCATTAATAACCCCAACTAAGACCCTCATTAGGGTTGTTAATCCTAACCCAGTTTTTTCCCTGGGTCCTGGGGCTTGAACTCGATTCTTCATGCTTGCATGGCAAGCACTCACAGACTGGGCCATCCTTCCAGTCCCTGTGCTTGATATTTGCTAGCTAGTATGTAAGTAGAAAAACAGGATGAACCCTGGAATTGTCTGGTGACGTGGAACGTCGCTAAGACAGTATCACAGTCCTAACTGTTCATATCACTCTTTCATAGATTGCTCTGCCCTTTAACGGTTCAGTTAAAGCACTCTTAAGTCAGGCTGGAGCAGTGACTTAGTGGTTAAGAGCACTGGCTGCTCCTGCAGAGGACCCTTGCTTAGTTCTCAGCACCGGCATGGCAGCTCACAACCACTTATAACTCTAGTCCCAGGAGAGCCAACTCCCTTTTCTCGGCCTGCCAGAGCACCGCCTTGCACATGGTGCACCTACCTACATACAGGCAGAATACACATACATGTGAATTAAAAATAGATCTTCATAAAAAGCTCAAGTTGCCAGGCAGTGATGGTGCACACCTTTAATCTCAGTGCTCAAAAGGCAGAGGCAAGTGAATCTCTATGAGTTCAAGGCCAGCCCGGTCTACGGAGTGAGTTCCAGGACAGCCAGGGTTACACAGAGAAACCCTGTCTCAAAACAAAACAAAACATCAGTTTTGTAAAAAGTAAGAGAACTATGAGAGTTGTTTCCCTGCCATGAACTCAGGTTGATGTGACACCATCATGTGTGGTCTATCCTTTCAGCCAGCCGTCCCCGGGGAGAGTTCAGCTTTGTGTCCCCAAATACATCGCTCCTGTATTTTCATTCATGTCTTGTAAGCAGACCACTGTCTCTGCCCTTCCTCAGCTTTCAGTGATGTGAGGTACCTTCTCTGAACGCCCCCTTCCCATTCCTGCAGATAACCAACTGGCTGCCCGGAAGACTTCCACTAGGACTCATCAAACTGGAAAAGGATGTGTCTGCCTTGCTCTCTGATGATGCTTCCAAACTGTTCCTCCCCTTCCTTCCCAAACCCCAGGTCATGACCAGTGCTCACTCTGACTCCTTCCCGCTGGTCTTTGCCGCCTCTGGTTTCTTCCTTCTATTATCCTTGCATATTTTATCCCTTATTTACCGTCACATACCTTCTTCCCATCACCATTCTCCATATAGTTTACACCTACACACACAGATTTCCAGATGCCTGTCTCTATCCTCTGGGGAAGACAAACAGTAGCTGCTGTAATACCTCTACATAGTGGAGTGACTGTGAGGAGATAAGACGTAGGAGGTGCCCTCTGCATATCCTCAGCAGAAGGGCCCATGTCACATACTGATGTGGCAGAGGATCAACGTGACCCCCAAGGCCGTGACTCCACCTGGAGCCCAACCCTCGCCCCAGATGGATCTGGCTTACCTTAATGATATGGTGTGCCGCCACGTACAGACCAGTGCCCTGGAGCCTCAGGCCTGGTGCGTGGAGACCGGTCTCATAGCCTTTTTCTACCATGGTCTGCAGAGACAGCAGTGGGGACCCCATGAGTGGGGACCCCAGTGCCATGAGGGACAACAGGGGCCACCCCTGTCTCCCCATCTGAGGAGGAGCCCCTACTTACCCGGGGATCACTGAATGTGAGCCAGTGCTTTACTCGGTCCCCAAAGACCTCAAAACACAGGTCAGCGTAGTCCCTGAAGTATCGGGTCATGCTCGCATTCTGCCACCCACCGTATGTGGCCTGGAGCATCTGCCAACAGAGAGAGAAGCTGGTACCCTGGGGAGACTGGAGGAGGTTGGTGGAATGCCTGGGGAAAGCACGGAGGACCGCTACAAGAGCGGGAACAAAGAGGCAGGGTGGCGCACAGGGCCCCTGTGGCAAAGGAGTACATCCTGTGAGTGAGCCAGAAACAAGGCAGCAGAGGCAGCTGGAAATGCCTGCTCAGGAAGAGCTGACACATTGGATAGTTAAGACGTAAACTGGACATGCCCCTCATCCTAGCACTCAGGAGGATCAGAAGTTCAGGGTCATCCTCAGGTACTTAGCAAGCTCGAGGTCTTCCTGGGTGGGTGCTGGGTGAGCTATGATCCTGGGGAAATGTCTAGAACATCCATTGTGAGTGTGGAAGGCTGGCACTGGTAGGAGAGCCCTGGTGGGAATTTTGCGGGCACGCCCTGGAACCTCAGCTATTAGTGCGAGGTTACCTCCATGGCAGAGGCCTGCTGTCCACTGCCTGGGCACAGGGCTAGTCATCCATCTGGTTACCTAGTGCCCTCCTGGTATGCTCGAAGAGATGCTTCCTGGACAAGTTAGTAGAAGCTGCAAACCTGGTGTGTCCTCTGCCCCAGCCTTTACTAGTTCCCCGACCTAACTTCCAGTCCGCTTGGAGCTGGGGGCCTCAGACCACTCCTCCAGTCTCCAATAACGCTCTACAGCATGCCCCTCCCACCCAGAAGCCCGCCCACTCCCCCACTCCCCCATACCTCCCCCCTTGACCCTTCAATGTGTGGATTACACCCCACCTTCTCCCCCATTCCTCCTTAAAACTTTGGACGGAGCGCCATTTGGCACAGGTCACAGGCAGCCTTATCCTTGGCGTGGCTGTGATCTCTGTCGGGCCCAGGTGAAGGAAGGATAAACTGCCTGATAGTTGACAGCAGTCTCTCAGGTGTGCTGGGGCATGGCTGGCTGGTCATGGTGGTCATGGATGAGGGCAAGTGGTACTGCCTCAGACGCAGGGAAGAAAGGCTGAACAAAACCCGTGGAACACACCATGTCACCAAACCTGAGTCCACAGGTATTGCTTGGGCCTAGGTTTTTCAGCTCCGTAGTACAGTGCTTGTCTAGCAAGCACAGGGTCCCGGGTTCAGTACCCTGCAGTGTACATACATACACAAGGATTTTTCTGATTTTTTTTTTTTTGAGTTGATCTTGTATCCTGCCACTTTACTGAAGGCATGTTATCAGCTGCAGGAGTTCCTTGGTAGAGTTTTTGGGGTCACTTGTGTATACTATCATTTCATCTGCAAATAGTGAAAGTTTGACTTCTTCCTTTCCAATTTGTATCCCCTTGATCTCCTTTTGTTGTCTTACTGCTCTAGCTAGAACTTTGAGTACTATAATGAATAAATATGGGGAGAGTGGACAGCCTTGTCTTGTTCCTGATTTTAGGGGAATCACTTTGTTTCTCTCCGTTTAATTTGATGGTGGGATTTTTTCTTTTTTGATTATTTTTTCCTTATGCCAAATGTTGTGTAAAACATTAGGACCACCCTCTTCACTTACTACAGGCAGCATGACCTCCCAGCCAATGCTGCTTGTGTGTGTATGTGGGTGGGGGTGGGGTGGGAAGAGGCTGGAGGGGCAGAAATCAATGGCAGGTGTCTTCCTTAGTCACTCTCCACCTTATTTTTGAGACTGGAGCTCATGGATGTGACTGTGCTAGGCTGGGTGGCAGTCTTCACCAAGAGCCAGGATTACCGGCACATGCCACCCATCACGCCCGGCTCTTTATGTGGGTGCTGGGGACGGTCCTCGAGCGAGCCCTCGTGCTGGCTTGGCAGGTGTTATCGACGGAGCCATCCCTCCAGCCCCGTGGATGTTATGAAACCTCCTCATGAACAGGATCCTGTATCTTATAAAGTGACGTTCATTCCTGTCACCCTTCCGCCTCTGCCTCGCGGGGACACAGCGCCGCCTAGAGGACACAGTGTTCAAGACCCAGTCCCTACCTCACTGATTCTTTCAGCATTTGACCTTGATTCTCAGCCTCCAGAACTGAGACAGACTTCTGATGCTTTTAACTTCACCAGTCTGGCATTCTACCGCAGAAGCACAAGTAAGCCAAGACAGTCATTCCTCACATCTTCCTATGGAGAGCCAAACCCCAGGCGCTGCCCCCTTTCTCGGTCACTTTAGGTCCTCACACCAGGCTCCCTCCGGCCGAACCCAGCTCCTCTAAGCCTGCCTGGCCCTCACCTGCGGCAGATCCCAGTGGTGCAAGGTCACAATGGGGGTGATGTTGCTCTTCAGCAGGGCGTCAATGAAATCACTGTAGAATTGGATCCCTCTGTTGTTCACCTGTTCAGCTGAAAGTGAAACAGAACTTGGCCTTTCCTACCACATTCTCGGGTCCCATGGCCTGCTGCAGGCTGAAGCACCCGGAGCCCACGATGTCCTGAGCCACAGACGAATGCTGTTGGTATGCCTGGAGTCCGGTTACCTGCTGAACCCATGCTCCTGGGCTGGTCACCCTCACTGGACATTGATCCCTGCAGAGCCTAGGGAGGGACTATTGTAACTCACCTCTGACACCCGTGGGCAGGATCCGTGGCCAAGACAGGGAGAATCGGTAGTGACTGACATGTAGCTCCTTCACCAGGGCAATGTCCTCCTGGGTAGACAGGGTGGGGACGCAGGGGAAGACAAGTCTTGGGGGCCTAGAGAATCATACCTATCTGCAGCTCCAAGCGGTGTCCTCTATAAGGGCTATACTACGAATTCCCTCTCCATTCTGGCAATGTGCTCACAGAGGAAAGGATGGGGGAACTTGAGAAGTCCTTGCAGGATTCCCATAAACTTGAATGAGAAAAGGGTTTCTAAAGGCGAGTTGCCCCGTGCCCTCCTGAAGGCTCCGGGGCCAAGACGCCGGCCCTTCCGCGCCTGGTTGCTTGGACTGAGTAAGGTACTGACGCATCTCGTTTTCCTCCTTCCTACCTCCTGGCTCTCACAGCCCTAGCCATCTCTGCCCCGCCCCCTTTGGCTGGGGACAGGGTGATTAGCGGTGACATCAGCAGTGAGATGTCCCCACCTCTCAGGCAGGATGGCGCCACCGCCCCCTCACTCACCTGAACTTGATAGTAGCTGTCGCAGGCTGCGTCGGCTGTGTCGTCCCCCAGGACCTGCCCCTTCCTGCCATGCGTGAAGGCATCCCAGATGCTGGGCCCTTTCCCGTCCTGGTCCCACGCACCTTCGGTCTGGTAGGCAGAACTGCCCACGCCCCAGGAGAAACCTGCAGAGAGAGGCCCCCACGCCAGGCCCTGGGCCACCCCAGCTTCACCTACACTGGGAACTCCAACCCTGCTTCCCAGGCTCAGGGCACCCACCCGATAGCCTGCCCCGTCTCCCCGGAATAGGAATCTAGGGGGCAAGGAGAGGGAAGATACAGTAATCAAAAACATTTTGTGGGGGCTGGAGAGATGCCGCCGCCGTCAAGAGCACCGGCTGCTCTTCCAAAGGACCTGGGTTCAATTCCCCATCCACATGGCAGCTCACAACTGTCTGTAACTCCAGTTCTAGGACCCAACACCCTCATACAGGCATACATGCAGGCAAAACACCAATGCACATTAAAAAAAAATTTTTTTCTTTTTTTTTTTTTCCGAGATAGAGTTTCTCTATAGCTTTGGAGCCTGTCCTGGAACTCTCTCTGTAGGCCAGGCTGGCCTTGAACTCACAGAGATCTGCCTGTCTCTGCCTCCTGAATGCTGGGATTAAAGGCACATTTTTTTTTTAATTAAAAAAATTTGTGTGCAGTTACAACTCTAATGTCTATAGATTTTAACAAGTTGTTTTAGATTTTTATTTTATTTTTTATTATCAATTTGTGTTTGGGGGCTGAGAAGTGTGTGAGAACAGGTGTCTAAAGAGGCCAGAAAGGGGCCTGGATCCCTTGGAGCTGGGATTCCAGGCAGTTGTGAGTCACCACATGGATGTGGGTGCTGGGGGCTGAACTCCAGTCCGCCACAGAGCAGTGAGCACTCTTTTGTTTGTTTGTTTTTTATTTTTGTTTTTTCAAGACAGGGTTTCTTTGTGTAACCCTGACTGTCCTGGAACTCACTCTGTAGACCAGGCTGGCCTCGAACCCACAGAGATCCACCTGCCTCTGCCTTCTGAGTGCTGGGATTAAAGGCGTGCGCCACCACCGCCCAGCTAAGCACTGTTAACTGATGAATTCTAGTAAGTTTTAAAACGTCTTTGGGTTAGGGATGTAGCTCAGTACAAAAGTGCTTGCCTAGCATGGACAAGCTGTACGTTGGATTCAATTTCCAGCACCACATAGACACAATGATGGACTGAGACACCCCCCCTACACACACACACACACACACACACACACACACACACACACACACACCTACACACCTACCTATCAGGAAGTTTTTCTTTAGAACATCCACCTGGAGGTGTTTCCCATTGTACCGGACCAGAGCACCCAATTCCTTGGCAACTCAGCCAAGGTAAGGAGGCCAACAGAGACCGACAAATGGATAGACAGACAGACAGTCTAAGGACAGAATAGGGAAGGAATGGACATACCAGGTGGAAAGGTTCCATAGTAGAAAGATGCCTCTTCTGGGGATCCTCTCCTGGCAGCCCCTACCCTGGGCACCAGCAGGATCCACTCAAGGATGATGACCCACACTGTCTTCATGACACCCCACTGTCCTCCATGCCTAAGAGCCCCTGTCAGGGCTCAGGGACATGGGCCAGGAGGCGAGGAAAACAGGCCACGGAGTGGTTTGTCTGGGCACACAGCAGCAGTGGGGGGAACCCTGTGTTAAACAGTGGGCAGACGCTGGTCTACCGCGCCCAACTTCACACCAGCCCCTGCCCTGATCACGGTGTGATAGAGAGCTGGGGCCCACGCACCTCACATAGCTCTTATCTAATGGGGAACCCACCTCTGCCTCAGAAAGTTCCAGTCTGCTGGGGGAGCCCCACAACCCAGAGTCCCCTCAGCCCTCCTGCATCCCTCCTGGGTAGCCTATATGGTGTGCTCTCCCTAACTAGGACCCTCTGTCCTTGGCTGTTAACAAGACCTCTTCCCACTGGGTCCCCGTCTTACCCAAGGTGGTCCTCAGCCCTCGACACCCCAGGGCCCCTGTTGTCAGCCACAGCTCCCTCTGAATGACTCCTGGAGCCCGCATCTCCCCCAGATCAGAGCCCACAGTCATGGAAGCCTCTAGTCGGGGGTGTGGTCTGTGGCCTGATCCCAACAAAGAGTTCCAGTAATCCCACAGGGAGGACATGGGCCAGAGTGCTGAGCTGGTCAGAAGGGACTGAGTCAGCAATAGCCCGGGCGCTGGGCCCTGGGCATCCAGCTGGCTCCCTACCAGAGGAGAAGGGCCGAGAGGTGGGAGGTGACCTGGTCCTCCCAGCTCCTTCCAGGCCTCACCAGACCTTCAGCACAGTCCTGGGCATCCTGAGGTGGGCGTGTGTACTCAGGACCAGCTGGGTTGATGATGCCTCAGTTTACCCTTCTTGCTGTCACGGCAAAATCTCTCAAGAAGGTGATGTTGGATTTTCACCTAAGTCCCCTGTCCTCAGACCTCTCATCTTTTCCTTAGTTTGCTCATTCCGCCATCGATGATACCTGGGGAAAACATGTGGGTCGAGACTTCTACCACCTGTTTCCATCCCAAGGCAGCTCTCCTGGCAATGAGCATCCACCAAAAAGTCCCCCACCCCAGGGCCGGGCCGTGGTGGCTCACACCTTTAATCTGAGCACTCGGGAGGCAGAGGCAAGCAGATCTCTGTGAGTTCGAGGCCAGCTTGGTCTACAGAGGGAGATCCAGGGCTGCATAGAGAAATCTTGTCTCGGGAAAAAAAAGGTCTCCCTCTAACAGACCCTCGCTCCACTCGGCCTGAAGCCCCCTCGCTTCCACGGCACGTGTCTCTCTCAGCCTGCAGACCTTACCCTTCGTGGTTGGTTCTTCTCTAACTTCTCCAAGCATTCACTAGGCCATCACCTCCTCCTTCAGGAAGTCCCTAGACCTGCCCATCCCCAGCCCTCCAGCCCTGCAATCCCATGTCATCTGTGAATTTGTCCCTGGCTCCCCTCAGAGCCCCACTCCCCTGGGATACAAAGGCATGCCTGCCCCTTCACCCCAGATCCCGAGAGCCAGGGCAGTGAGCACTCAGTACTGTGGGACAAAACTAAATTTTACAATTGCCTAAGAAAGGCTAATGCTGTGTTCTGGTTAATCTTGTCAACTTGATGGGATTTAGAGTCACCATGGAGACACATCTCTGGGTATGTCTCTTAGGAGTTATCTAGATAGCGTTGATTAAAGTGGGAAGCCCAGCCTGATGTGACCGTGACCATCCCATGGGCCAAGGTCTTGACTGAATAAAGAGAAATGAGCTGAGTACCAGCAGCCACCTCTGTCAGCTTCCGGCCTGCAGAGGTGATGTGGCCAGCTACCTCTGTTCCTACTGCTCTGTCGCCCTCCCCATGATGGACTGGACCCCAGAACCATGAGCCAGAACAAGCCCTTTCCTAAACTGCTCTTTGTCAGGGGTTCTGTTCCAGCAACAAGTAACTGAGACCCTGACCGGGTGGATGTCCCACGGCCTTCACAGATTGCTGTACTTAACCCCAGTGCCCAAGCCAGCAGGGTTGAACCCGCTCAGTTTTCAGAGGAGCCCCTCTTAGACATGACCTCTGTCCTTCAGGGTCTCTCCTCCCAGTTCCAAGGGTCCCTGGCAGATCCGTGGATGACGATGGGACCGGCTCCCTGACCAAGAGAGAACTGACTGAACAGAGGACTGACCCATAGGGGTGCCGAGCTTAGTTTTGTTTCTGTTGCTGTGGTAAAGTACTCCAACAAAGGAGACTTGGGGGAGAAAGGGTTTATTTTAGGTCACATTTCCACATTATAGTCTACCAATGCCAGGAAGTCAAAACAGCAAGAGTTCAAGACAGCTGATCACATTGCATCCGTACGTAGCCAAGAAGCAGAGAGGAATGAAATCATGCATGCATGTTACTTACTGCTCAGCTCACTTTTCTCATGTAGTCCAGGACCCCGAGCCTAGGGAATGGAGCCGTCCACAGTGGGCAGGTCTTCCCACATCAATGAATGCAATTAAAATAACCCCTCACAGGCATCCTCAGAGGCTCTTCTCCTAAGGAATTCTAGATTGTATCAAATTGACAATTAACCACCATCGCAGTCCCTCCCCTCCATTCTTACCACCCTTGGGTCCCCTATGTCCTCCTCCTCAAGCCTGCCAGCAGCTGGAGTCTGAGGGGGCTGGAAAGCTAGAGAGGGGTACACAGGATGATGGGAATGAGGGCTAGCCTCACAGAGTCTTGAGAGATGTTGGGCATGGTCCTTGAAGGATATGGGAACACTTGCCAAATGGTACAAAGCAGGAAGGACCATGGACACAGATAGAGGGGACAACTGGAGCGTCCATCCCAAGCATGTTGGGCGGGGGGACCTGTGGGTTAGGATCTTTTCTCTCCTTGCATTATTCCTGCAGTGCCAAGCCTGGTCATGTTCACATGACATGCATCTTCTAGTGACCACAGCCATTGTGGGCTGTTTCTGTGGTACCCCGTTTCCAACCAGTGGGCTCTGGGCACGCTGTCTTCTAGGCGACAGTGGCAGGAAACGTACCCGCTTTAAGAGCTGATGTCATCTCTGAAAAATGTCCCTACCCAGGAGCCTGGGCTCGTGGTGTTTATGTTGGAAAGGCTGGTCAACCCAGCATGGTGGGGCTGCCTGGGGTCTGAGGAGAGACCTGGCTCTAATCCCACTGACTAGGCCTGGCTCTGGCCGGGAGAGGAAAGGGCCTCATGGCTGGTGCCCCTCCTCAGTGTTCCCCGGCTCCACACACACACTCTCCAGCGGCTGCCTGAGGTCTGCATAGGGCTCAAAGCCCCTGGTGACCAAGCTGGGCTGACGAACAAAGTGTGTTAAAGACTGGGAGGCACTCTTGCCCCTCCCACCCCAGCTTCTTCCTCTTCCTTGCCAGCAAGGGACTGTGAAGATGGTGCCCATCACTGTCCACCCTGTCGGGACCCCAGACCCAGCCTGAACTCTTGACTATGATGGTAGACTTCACCAAAATGAAGGATCTGGTTCCCAGGCCTCATGGCACCGTGGGTCCCCAGGCACAGGCCATGTGGGAGCTGTTATTGGCCTGGCAGGAGTGAAATTATTCTAAAGAGAGACACTTGTGCCCCTCCCAGGCTAGTGAAGCCAGGTGCCAGTCAGAGAAAGTTTGTCTCCGAGAAAGAGGTTTCCCAGAGTTCTTTTCAGAAATGGTAAAGCCACCTTGCAATAGGGACTGGAGCTGAGACAGTGATGGATCACTGGTGGGCAGGACCTCACCGTGACCAGGACTGTCCTTGACTACATAGCTCTGATCTTCTACTTAAGTATTTATTTGTATTTATATACGTGAGTGCGTGTGCATGTGTGCCTGTGTATTCAGGTACTTGCAGAGGCCTGAAGAGGGTGTCTGATCCCCTGGAGTTAGAGTTATAGGCAGCTATGAGCTGTGCTGTGTGGGGGCCGGGGCCTGAACTTGGTTGGGTCTTCTAAAAGAGAGCCGGTGGGCTTAACCACTGAGCCATCTCTCCAGCCCCTTACGTCCTCTATTTATATCTAAACCTCATGTCTAGAGGAACTTGGGGCCTCACTGGACCTCTTTGTTCTTCCCAGTGAAAGCCTGCTACCTAATTGTCCTGGGGAGAAGGAAAAGTCACACTATTTACCACAAATAAAGGGGTCACAGGCAGGGCTGGCCAGATTGCGCATCAGGTAAACACTCTTGCCACCAAGCTTGAGTTCGATCACCAAGTCCCACATTGTGGAAGGAGAGAACCAACTCCTGGAAGTGACCTATTGACCTCAATACTCAAGCTGTGGTGTGTGTGTGTATGCACAGACATGCAACACACACACACACACACACACACACACACACATTGTAGCATAATAAAAGAGGTATTTTCAGGCATGTTGGTTTAGATTTTGTGTTAAAAGGAATATGGTCAGAACAGCTCGGAAGTTGGCAGAGGGAGCTTGGCAGGGACAAGAGGGGCTGGCCCAGCTAGTCAGGTGACAGTATCTATGCATGGGGTGGCTCCAGGGGCTCAGTGTGGGACAGAGCCCATGTAGCGCTGTGAGCGCAGAGTTGGCTTGGAGGGCCAGGGCCCAGTGCAGAGGGCTTTGGGGAAGGAGAGGCCAGGACGTGGAGTCTCCCCTCAGTTCTGCGAGCTGGATGCTGCATCCTGACCCCCAACCTTCTCACTCTGGCTTTCCTGAGGACAATACCAGCACCCACTTCATGGTGTCCCTTCAACATTGAACCCCACCATGACTGCCTAATCAAGTAGTGGCCAGCAGAAAGAAGGGTCTTCAGAAGGGACCCTGTCACTGATACCCTCATGTTCTCCAGGCAAAAATCTAGTCTTGCCACTTTTCAGGGGACAGCGGGGTACAGACCTCTGGAGCTATGGGCTGTGTAGGGGGCCCGGTTCTGCCCTGTGAAGCCCGATTCACACTGTGAGAATGTGCGCGGGCTCAGCAGTGAGGGGGCAGGACAGGAGACACTGCTCTCCCTGGGCTGCACCACAGTCTGCACAGGAGACCTCTGTCACCACCTGTGGTCATCCGGGCTCAGGATTTCTCCCCACAAGTGAGGGAGCCACTGCTTCTGCTGTGAGCACCAGCCAAGCCTTTCCATCTGATTCCACATCTCCAGGTGTATGGACCGGGTCAGACCTAACAGCTGAGGTCTCGGTTCCCAAGACTGCTCTCCCTTTTTTATTTATTTATTTTTTTGTTTTGTTTTTTGAGACAGGGTTTCTCTGTGTAGCTTTGCACCTTTCCTGGAACTCACTCTGTAGTTCAGGCTGGCCTTGAACTCACAGAGATCCGCCTGCCTCTGCCTCCCGAGTGCTGGGATTAAAGGCGGGCACCACCACTGCCCGGCTATTTATCTATTAAAAAAAAAAAACTTTATTTAAAATTGGGCCTAGAATGGTGTCACACGCCTTTAGGAGCCAGAGGCAGGAGGATCCCAAGGGCTTGCTGAGCAATCTGTAGTCTAATAAGCAAGCCCAAGGCTCAGTGAGAGACCCTGTCTCAAACAAAACAAAACGAAGTGAGATGGATGGCTGTTGAACAATTACCTGAGGTTGACCTGTGGCCTCCATGCCTATACATGCACACTCACACTTACATAAGCACACCCACTTACACATACGCACCCCGTACATAGACACACAAAAGAAACTTCAAACACACAGGAAAGTTGAAAGAGTTGGACCGGACCGTCCACACTGGTATCTACACTGGACTAAACTCACTTCACCCCAAGTGGGTGGATCCCTCTGATCCTCTCTCTACCCAGAAATCCTTCCTTTGTAGATGCATGTCAGACTTAGCCATAAACATCAATTCGCTTCACCCTTAAGCACTTGAACAGGAGTGCCATCCGCGGCTGTCCCTTGGTTTCTGTTTTCTTCTGGAGCTGGCATTTGCTGACAGTGAAACACACCAACTCTAAGCGTACTGCTCTGTGAGTTTCCAGAAATGTGCTCACCTGTGTGACAAACCACTGTGAAGACGCCACTATGAACCTGGTCCCCCAAACCTGATGCCATAGTGGGCGCCATTTTGAAGGACTTTCAGAGGAAATTCTCCAGGGTCTCCTTGCTTCCTGTGTGAGTACCAGGTTGGAGCAATGTTCACAGTGTTAGAATGACAATGCCACATGCACAAGTGTGGAGAGATGTCCACATGCATGTGCAGTTGTGCCTGTGAAGAGGCCAGAGGAGGGTGTCAGGTGTCCTGTTACTTCCTACCTATTCCCTTGAGACAGGGTCTCTCACTGAACCTGGAAGGAAGCTAGCAAGACTCAGTGATCCTCCTGTCTCAGTGTTACACAGTGCTGGCTGGGCTTATAGGACACACTATCATTTTATATAGGTGCTGGGGATTCGAACTGTGCTCCTCAGGCTTGCTCAACCCACTTTCTTATCCACTGAGCGGTCTCCTCAGCCCTTGGAGTGATGCCTCTCTTACTCTCCCTGGTGAGTTGGCATAGTTTTAAAGTTATATGTGTATATGTGCATCTATGTGGGGTCGTGTAAGGGTGCAGGTGTCCTCGAAATCCAAAAGAGGATATGGGATGCCCTGGAGCTGGAGTTATAGGTGGTTACAAGCCACCCAATGTTGGTGCTGGGCCCTGAACTCAGGCCCTCTGGAAGAGCAGCTTGCACTTTTAACCACTGTTAAGTCACCACTGAAGCTCCTTGTTTGTTATTTTTAAATCCTACTGAAGTATATGGACAGCCTACTCTCTGGCTCTCGGATCCTGTTCTTGGAACAAGACTGAAGGAATGCTTCATGAAGAAGTAATCATATTGGAATTTTCAGGACATTTCAAGGGTTTGTAGTCCAAATATGTGAAATTGATGCTGTTCCAATAAATCTGGAATGAATTGACATTACCCACACTGGGCAAACCTGTATATATAGCATGCACATGTGTGCATACACACACACACACACACACACACACACACACACATTCCTGTCTCAGTCTAGACACTGACATTGGCAGGGCAACCCTTGATTCCAGCCTGGAAGATCCCACTCAGTAGACTCACTGCCCAGGAGTCCTGGGGGCCCAGGCTTGGGAGGGCGGGGTTGAGAAGCAGCTTTCAGGGCCGGAGGCTAGCGCCCATGAGGGGATTGATGGTGATGGGTCTGGAGGAGGCCGGTGCTTCCTGTACTGAGCTCATCTCCCGAGGATTTCTGGTATTTTCTCCCCCGTCCTCATGGGGAGCCCCCACTCTCTGTTGCCAAAAAACTGCTTGAGGCTCCAAGCTCCAGCTTGTGAAGGAAGGGACGGAGAGAGGAGGTGAGCTCCAGGGAACTATCGAGAAAGTCCCTCAGCTTCCCGCATTGTCTTCTCTGGAGTCCTCTTCCAGAAACATCCATCAGAGACCAACCTCACTGTTATTTAGGAGACTGATTGAAGTTTGTCTCTTTATCTACTCTTGTCTGTCTTTATTCACTACTGAATCTTCACGGGTTTTACCCAGGGCAATGCTATTAAAAAAGGAAGGAAGGGAGGGAGGAAGAGGGGAAGGAAGGGTTCATTGCCTTTGCCTCTGCAGAGAAGGGTTCAAACATGCTAGAAGGATGGTCCCTGAGCAGAGAGCATGCCTGGGGTGGGGCTGGGGCTCTGGCTTGACATGCCTCAGAGCTGCGCAGACCACCTCCCCTGGGAAGAGGCACCAACCTGGAGGAAGGGGTCCTGTGTCCCCACAGTGGATGGCGTTGACGGCGCCACTTGAGGAGTAAGTAGCCACTGCTGCCTTGTGGTGATGGCAAAGGTTTTGTGAAGTAATAACAAGGAATCCAGAACGGTGCTGCTTTCCAGAACGGGCTCTCTTGAGCCACGAGAGGGCCTCGCTGCTCATGTTTGGGGCGTGAGCAGGCAGGAGACACAATTGACATCCAAGTTAGCTTAGACTGGGGCGAAGGTGGGGCCTCTGACGGAGTCAGGGGGAGCCACCTCCAGCCACAGCCCCTGTCTCGGTGGCTTCCATAGGCTGAGCTGCTTTGGTTGTTATCTGTACTGAGGTCAGTCACCTCAGGAGGAGAAAGCTAGCCCATCCCTGTGCCACGTGGAGAAACGGAGGCCCGGAAAGGCCGACAGTCACAGACAGTTAGGACCAGACGTTAGTCCTCAGGTAGAGCAATGTCGGAACTCTCCTGCTGCTGAGTGCGGCCGCACAGCCTGGGCTTCAGCGCTCGGGAGGCAGAGACAGGAGACTGCAGGTGACAGGCGTGAGACTCTCCCTCACAATCCCATCAAGGGGCTGGAGAGAGGGCGCAGGGGCTTGGTTTCAATCCTGGCACCCACACGGCCACTCACAACCCTCTGTAACTCCAGTTCCAGAAGATCTGACTCCCTCCTACGGCCTCCACAGACACACATGCAGGCAAAGCAATCATGCACATAAAGAAAAAGGAATCTCGCCGGGCGGTGGTGGCGCACGCCTTTAATCCCAGCACTTGGGAGACAGAGGCAGGCAGATCTCTGTGAGTTCAAGGCCAGCCTGGGCTACCAAGTGAGCTCCAGGAAAGGCGCAAAGCTACACAGAGAAACCCTGTCTCGAAAAACCAAAAAAGAAAAAAGAAAAAGGAATCTCAAAAACAAGAAACAGATTTGTTGTTGTTTTTGAGTCAGGGTTTCACTGTGTAACAGCCTTGGTTGTTCTGGAACTCACTCTGTGGACCAGGCTGGCCTCAAACTCACAGAGATCCACCTGCCTCGGCTTCCATAGTGCTGGGATTAAAGGTGTGTGCCACCACTGCTTGGCAAAAAAAATAAATAAATAATAATAATCCAAAAAACCCAGAGTACTGGAGCTCAGGTGTCTGGACCTCAGCAGCCACGTCACAAGCAGTGTCTGTGAAAACACTGTAACCTAAGAGGGACGCAAACACAGGAAGACAGCTGAGGTTCCCAGGCATGGGCAGCGAGCGATAAAGAGGACACCAAATGCCCTCTTCTGTCCTCTGGTGTGCAGAGTTGCACACACCCGCACACCCACATGTGTGTATAGTCACACACACACACACACACACACACACACACACATACACACACACACACAAATACATAAAAATAAATCTTAGAAAAATACAAACACAACAAAACAAAATTTAAAAAATGTTGTTGAAGCCCAGGCTGGTTATGCTTTAATCCCAGCACTTGGGAAACTGAGGCAAGAGCATCTTGAGTTTGAGGATAGCTTTAGCTACATATCAAAACCATAGCTCAAAACAAACAAACAAACAAACAAACACAACAAATCTATTTTGAAAGCATACAGTTTTAAAAATTGAACACAAAATATATGAACATGTTCCTATCCCAAAAAAAAAAAAAAAGCCTGAAGATGGTAGCCCCCGCCTTTAATCCTAGTGCTGGGGAAGCAGAAGCAGGTGGATCTCTGTGAGTTCGACGTCAGCCTGGTCTATAGGGCCAGTTCCAGGACAGCACCTTCCAGAGGTCCTGAGTTCAATTCCCAGCAACCACATGGTGGCTCACAACCATCTGTAACGAGATCTGGCGCCCTCTTCTGGGCTGCAGGAATACATGCAAGCAGAACACTGTATACATAATAAATAAATAAATCTTTATTAAAAAAAAAAAAAAAAAAAAAAGCCGGGTGGTGGTGGCACACGCCTTTAATCCCAGCACTCGGGAGGCAAAGCCAGGTGGATCTCTGTGAGTTTGAGGCCAGCCTGGTCTACAAAGCAAGATCCAGGACAGGCACCAAAACACAGGAAAACCCTGTCTCGAAAAAAAAAATAAACAAACAAACAAATAAATAAATATAAATAAATAAAAATAAAAAAAACAACAAACAATCAAGCAAAAAGAAATGGCAACCATTCCTGAAATATAGTTCCGCCCCAGGGTAAACAACCACCCCCCATCCCACCCCACCCCTGTCCTCCCTCCACGTTCCCAGGCGTCAGCTTCTGTGTTCCCCACTGTATTCCCTCGGTCTCTTCGCTTGGAGTCGGTCCAGAGACACAGGGGTTGTACGTCTGGTTGTCTCCATCACTGGATGGTATTGTTTGAGGACTTGCTGCTTCCATGTCATAGGCTGAGGATCTTCTGGGGTCCACACCCTGCTGCCTCAGTCATTCTATGGCTCCCTGCCTCTATCGCATGCTGCTCCGTAACCACTCACCAGACCCTGTGGGGACATTTTTAAAATTTTTGACGATGTTTTATTGTCACAAGAAGGCTACAATAAATAGTTCTGCATGTGTAATTCCACACCTGTGTGTGCACATCTACTCATAACAGTGGAATTGAGATTGATTTTTAATAGTGTGTGTGTGTGTGGCATGTGCACATGGGTGACCATGAAGACCAGAAGAGGGTGTTGCATCCCCTGTAATTGGAATATAGGCTATCTATAGCACATGATATAACAGAACATGAGTGCTAGGAACTGATCTTGAGTCTTTTGGAAGAACAGAAGTGTTCTTAACCACTAAGCCATCTCGCCAGCCCCTGGAATCTGTGGCTTTCACAGAGGCTGCAAGTTGTCCTTCATCAGAGATCTGTTCTTTCTTTCCTTCCTTCTTTCTTTCTTTTTTTCTTTTTTTTTTCTTTTTTCTTTTTTCTTTTTTTTTTTTTTTGGTTTTTCGAGACAGGGTTTCTCTGTGTAGCTTTGCGCCTTTCCTGGATCTCGCTCTGTAGATCAGGCTGGCCTCAAACTCACAAAGATCCGCCTGCCTCTCAAGTGCTGGGATTAAAGGCATGGGCCACCACTGCCTGGCTCTGTTCTTTCTTTTTGAGATTTATTTACTCTCCCTCCCTCCCTCCCTCCCTCTCTCTGTGTGTGTGTGCCTGTAGAGGACAGAAGGGGGTGTGGACTCCTTGGAACTGTCGTTATAGACATCTGTGAGCCAACCAACAAGATGCTGAGACCTGAACTCTGGTCCTCAAGATAGAGCAGCAAGCACTTTCTCTCTAGCTACCAGAACTATCTCCTTCTTCTTCTTCTTCTTCTTCTTCTTCTTCTTCTTCTTCTTCTTCTTCTTCTTCTTCTTCTTCTTCTTCTTCTCTCCTCCTCCTCTTCCTCCTCCTCCTCCTCCTCCTTTTTTCTTTTTTAGACAAGATCTCATGCAGTCCATGCTGGCCTTGAACTTGCTATGTAGTTGAGGATAGCTTTGAACTTTCGGTACTCCTGCCTCTGCCTCTGCTTCCCAAGTGCTGGGATTCCTGGTGGGTACCAACAGGCTCAGTTTATGGGATGCAGGGGCTTGGACCTGAGGCTTTGGGCATGGCAGGCCAGTGTTCCACCAATGGGGCTTCGTCTCCAGTCCCTCTTCCTTCTTTGCCTCCTGGGTCACGGGAAGAGCAGTTGGCTCTGCCGCTCTCACCCCGTCATGGAGGGTTGTCCTCGACAGACGCCCCAAACAATGAGGCTGCTGAGTGTGCGCTGAAACCCCCAGAACCATGAGCCAAACTAAGCCCTTCCTCTCTGGGTGTTTTGTTCTGTGACAGAGAGCTGATGTGGGCTTACTAAAGTTGTGTGGTGATTCACGGAAGGGCAGTCACCATGTAACCCAGCTCCTCGGTCAACCGGCATATAGCTTGCCGACCCCCATGGCCTCCCAGCCTGCTTGCTTTGCCTGAACCAAACATAGAGGCAGAACCTTGGGCCCTCATTCAATCCCCAAGGACTCAAAAAAAGAAAAAAAAAAAGAAAAAGAAAAAGAAAAGAAAATCCCTTGCCCTCCACCACCAGCTGACCCATCCCCCTCTCCTTTGCTGACCCAGCCACCCGACCAACCACGCTTGTCTTCACTCTCAGAGGCCAGGAAACCACACTGTGCCGCTTCACCCAGCTGGCTCCAGCCTTGTCCCAGGGCAGGCTGGCTCTGCAACTCTGGCCTCCTTCTCTCCCGGCCCTCTCTTAGGCCGTGAACCCCAGCCTAAGCTGTTTCCATCTCACTGTCACTGTGGCCAAGAAAACAGGAAGTGTCTGAGTCACCCCTTGTGTCCTGGGCTTTGGCTCTTTAGAGTCAGGGAAGGACAAGCAGAGAAGAGGTTGGCGTCACAGAACGGGCGAGACTCTTGCTGGCCTCTCTCTTCCAGCTTGTGGGACCCAGGAGCCTCACTTGAGGTCTTGGGATTAGACAAGGACACACCTTGGAGCAGGGACTTCTAGAGCTGGCCCTGTGTCCTGCCGGTTGTGGGCCTGGGCGTGGCTGGTGCCCCTCAGCTGGGGGCCCAAGGAAGCTTTGAAACTCCCGATACCCGGATGCCACACAGGCAGTCAAGTTAAAGGGGTTTTGTTGTTTGTTTTCGATCTTGTTTATTATTGTGTGTGCCTGTGTGTTTGTGCCGTGGTAGAAGGTCAGAGGGCAGCTTTGTGGGGTCCGTTTTCTCCTTCCATCTTTACAGGGGTTCCTGGAATCGAACTCTGGTTTTTAAGCTTGAATCATGGCAGCAAGCACCTTTATCTGCTGAGCCTGGCCCTGTTTGTTTTTCTAAGCTAGGGTCACCTCAAGCCAATGTTGCCCTCAAATTCACTATGTAGCTGAGGATGACCTTGAACTCTGGCCCTTCTGCTCCTATCTCCTAAGTGCTGGGATGGCAGTATGTGCCACCACACTCATTTGTACAGTGCAGAGGACCAAACCCAGGGTATTGTGCATCCTAGGTGAGCACTTCACCAGATGAACCCCGGCCCCAGGTCTTCTGAATGCCCTTTAATCTGTTTTCACCTCTGTAAAGGGCTAATCATAAATCATGAGGTTATTTTGTGAGCATCACATTCATGAACTTGTAAACTCAAAATCCTTCGTCAAGCCCCATGCCAGGCACAGTTGTGGGCACAGGAGAGAGCCAGTGCCACAGCCAAGACAGCATGTGCAGGAAGGGTCCCCTGTCACACTTTCTGGAACTCGCAGACTATACAAAACAGGCCGTTGCTGCTCCCTCATCTCCCTAATCTTCTGATGGCTAGCACAGACACACTGGCAATGACCGCCCCCTCCCCCATACAGATGCTGATCCTCCTCCTCAATGCCACTCCAGGCTAAGGGATGTGGGAGAAGGAGGCTGTGCCCTTGAGAAACCTAAGTTCTGAAATATCCTTTCAAAGCATCACATCATAGATAATAATCTTTTCTAGCAGGTTTTGCAAGCTGACATATGGTTCTCAGGTCGCTATGGCCTTGTTCAGGCTCTCACTGGTCACATGTAACAAGTGGCCCCCATTTAGGGGCAGCTCAGGTTGAACCTAGTGGTAACCCCAACCCACTAGTCCCAAACAATAGCATGACCACAGGTGAATGCCATAGACAGCTGTTGGCGATTACATGTGTGGGTTTTCTTTTCCTTTCTGCTTCATTCTCTTGGGGAATCGGTAAGCAGCTGTGGTGGTTTGAAAGAAAATGGCCCCCAAAGGGAGTGGCACTATTAGGAGGTATGGCCTTTTTAGAGTAGGCGTGGTCTTGTTGGAGGAAGTGTGTCACTTGGAGGCGGGCTTTGAGGGCTCATATATGCTCAAGTCACGCTCAGTATCTCAGATCACTTCCTGTTGCCTGCAAGCCAAGACCTAGGACACTCAGCTCCTTCTCCAGCACCATGTCTCCCTGTACCATGTCGCACCATGATGATAATGGACTGAACCTCTGAAACTGTAAGCTACCCCAATGAAATGTTTTCCTTTATAAGAGTTGCTGTGGTCATGGTGTCTCTTCACAGCAGTAGAAACCCTAACTAAGACAGGGACCTTTGAGGATGGTATTTCCACATGATCTAGAAGCTTCACGCTTGTCTCAGCGTCCTGAGTCACAAGGGAGAGCTTCATGTCTAGAATAAACAGAAAATGGGTGAGCCTTTATGTGTAAGGATAAAATGGAGAAATTTAGGGATGTAGCTCAATCGGTAGAGTGCTTGCCTAGCACGTGTGAAGCCCTGGGTTCAATCCTCAGCTCTGCATAAAACTTGGTGGCACACGTCTATAATCCCAGAACTCAAGAGGCAGAGGCAGGAGGCTCAGACGTTCAAGGTCATCCTTGGTTGCATAGTGAGTCTGAGGCTAGCCCAAGCTACGTGAGACGCTGTCTAAAAGAAAAAATCTTGGAGTAGGTCCATGGCAGAGAAGCGAGTGTCTGCAGCCACAGCATGTGTGTTTGCAGTGGCCCCCTCATTTCCAGGAGAACAGGGGATCTTGTGATGACTGTCCTTGACCAAGACTCTGGAACCTGCTGGGTCCTGGGCAGCCCCTTCTTGGCATGAGTGACAGGAAGGTTCTAGAAGAAGCACTTGACCTGCATGTACCCCCTTCTTCTGTCAATATCGTTTTTTATCCTTTTCACTCTCATACATCTTTCCTCCTTGCTCCAGGCCTAGTGAGCTGAGTGCCCAGGTGTAAAGGCCAGAGTTCACCTGTGTACCTGTGGGATGCCTGGGTGTGCACAGCTCTTAAGGGTGGGCCCGGGAGAAGAGGTTGCAGACACTCCAGGACGTCCACCTGAAGGTCCAGCCACACCTGCGGAGGCCCTTCCCCTGTCTGCATTTTGTGACTGGGTGGCTCTGGCCACCTGTCTGTGGCTTCAGACAACAGTGCCTTCCACTCAGGGTCCCTCGTGACATGTATATGGGTATGTGATAGAGATTCCGAGACTGAGGATGGTGCGGCAGGCTGTCTGGAGCACAGGGTTGGTAGCCAGAGCCTCCAGCCAGGCCTTGTATAAAGAGTCATTCATCCTAGGCAGGTGTGTGACGAGTGCTGGGTCTGGCAGATCGGTCAGCACTTTCAGCAGGATTTAATCAGGGTTAAACCAGTGCTCCCTCCCTCGGCAAGAGTCTGGGGTTCATTCTGAAAGAGGGGGTGGGGAGGAAGAAACTAACTGAAAACTGTCTGGGCTCTAAGTTGGGTAATCAAGGCTTCTGGGGACGGAGTTGATGCATGTCAATTCAGGCTCAGTGTCGAATGCTTCTCTTAAAATTTTTATTACATTTCATTCATTCATTTGTGTGCGCGTGTGCACTATCTTGTGAAGGTCAGAGGACAGCTTGTGGAAGTCAGTTCTCTTTAGACAAGTCCCAGAGATCAGACTCAGGTCATCAGGCTTGGTGGCAACTTCCTTTACCTGCTGAGCTATCTTGCTGGTCCCTGAATGTTCTGTTTGAACTGGTTCCGTCACCTCTTCCTGAGGTGCCATGCCACAGATGGATAAATGGAGTCTTAGAGGCTGGGGGGGGGGTGTCTCATGGAGGTTGAGGCTGTGTGGCCGAGCTAGTCTTCCATCTTGGCAGTGGTGCCAGAGAGCCTCCAGGCTGGGTCTCTGCTCAGCTGCTCCCCCTCCTTCAGGACAGGGCAGAGGGACAGTTTGGGTGGGCTGGCAGATGTGAGTCTCAGGCTTGGGGAGAGAGAAACAAGCCTTTGGTGTTGTTATGTGGAGCAAAGGACAGCATGAGTCCTTGTGGGCTCAGCGGCTTGCTCTTGACTTTGGACCATGTCCTTTCCAGACCCAGACCCCAGCTGCTGCTTGGGGAGCCTCACTAAGATTAGAAGCCTGTGAGGTGCTCACAGCCCCATCTGTCTATTCCTGTCCACTGTGCCCTCCTAGGCACAGAACTTCCGGGAACCTTCCTGACTTCCCTCCAGTGGGTAGAGTGCCCACCCTAGTCCTTGAGGGTGGGGCAGTATTCTTGGAGACCCCGAGGGTCAAAGTATTCTTCTGTGCTCTTACCTAGGGACATCATTAGTTAGCCAGAGGGGATCCTAGGGGGTCTATGGCTCAGCCAGGCTAAAGAAATCTTTTTTCTTTATTTTCTTAAATTTAGCGTGTATATGTGTGTATATACCACGTATATGCTGGTGCTCACAGAGGCCAGAGGCAATTGTGAGCTGCCTGATGTGGGGGCTGGGAGATGAATTCTGGTCTTCTGGGAGAGTAATACATGCTTAACCATTGGACCAGCTCTCCAGCTTCTAAGTTCATGACCTCTTCACTGATAGGCCCAGAGTGTTGGAGGCCGGGCAGTCTTGGTGTGTCCCCAAGAAGAGCAGAGTGGTTCCTAGAAAAATGGGCTTTCAGAATGTTCTAGAACTGGGCCATCCTGGGTATGTTGAGATGAGCTGGTCACCTTTTTTTAAATCACTCTCTGTCTATTGTGGCTGCCCTGGGAAGAGTTAAATCTGTCTGCATTCTATGGTTGGGAGTGACCAAGACTTGGGATTTGATTTTGGAGCACCCAGTTCCTTGAGCAGGCTGGGTCCAGCCCTCTGTGCTATTCTCACCTGGAGGGTCTCGCTTTGCTTTGCATGAGACAAGATCTTGCTTTGCAGCCTTGTCTTGGAGTAGGTCCAGGCTGTCTTGGAAATCTTAGAGATCTGCCTGCCTCTGCCTTCAGTGCTGGGATTAAAGGGATGCACCACTTTGTTCTAAATAACAACCTTCTTTGGGCAAATGTTGAGGCCAAATCAAACGGCTGCCCCCACTTTGCCAGCGGGGATTGGTATGGTTTCCCGGGACACTTGGATGAGCTGCCCCTAGGGGGCGCTCACACCCTGCCTAGGCAGCGCTTCTGGCCAGTTTTCCCTCCCCGTCAGAATGCAAGTTTCTAGGTTAGGGGTTCCCAGCAGGGCTCGAATGTTCCTTTGGCCCGATGAACTTCTGTAACCACAGTGAGATTCCTGCTCCTGGAGAGAGGACTCCCCGAGACCCATTCTTCCCAGAAAGGCCCAAGGGAGTCAGGTAATTCCTGATCTAAACTGTGTTTGGGAGGGACCAGTGACTCTCATTCGTTACCCCAGGGCAAGTCCACTTAGAGTCAGGAACCCGACTAGAGAGCCAGAAGAATATCAGGGCAAGGCAGCCAGTTCTAAATCAGGGCTGGCCAGCCACTTTGGCATCCCACAGGCAGGATGAATGCCCCTAGAAAAAGCTGGCAGACCCTCCCACCCGCCTCTCCTAAAGGGGGAGCCTCACAGAGAATATACAAATCTCCCTTGCCGCACCCACCCACCCTGCAGGGGCAGTTCCCAGAGCCCCGGCTTGGGGTGGGAGCAAGCTGGTCCTTCTTGCCTGGTGTCTTCATTCTCCAGGCTTCCTCCCTCCTCGCATGTGAACTGGGGGTGTGGGTGTCTTCTGCAGAGAGAGGATAGTCCCGGAGACTCGCTAGCAATGACTCTGGGCAGAGCCTGCTAAACCCTGCACATCCCCTGGCTGCTGCATTCCTGGGGTCCCTAAGAGGTAGGTAGGATCTGTGCCCATGTTATTCACCCCTGTCCTCAGGGCCCAGACCAGAGAGCCCTACATGTGGTAGGCACTTGATAAATATTTGTAGTTAATAATAGGGCTGGGGCAGCAGATGAATCCAGAAAAACCTGAGAAACAGGCAGGGAGGGGCTCTGACATCATTTACTCCAGAGCCTTGAGTTGATTCTACCATCAGCCTTCGGGATGACCTTGACTCGGTCCTTTCCAGCTGGGCCTGGTTCCCTAACCAACACGAAGGCCTGGCCTCTATGGGCCCTAGGCAGCTCTAGTTCTTATTCACCTTGGGAAGCAAGCCCACCTGCCTTGAAAGAAGGATGTGACATGGGAGGAGGGATGGGCTGCGAGTCTAGGTGTCTCAGAAGAGAGTGGAGCTGGGATGGGAGCCTGACAGGTAACTACTGACCATGGCCAAGCCAAACAGAAGTCCTGGGAACTGGGGCTGTGGTAAGGGTCTCCTGCTACCGCCAGGGACAGAGCTTTCTTTTTAAAAGAATTTTTGGAAGGTAATTATGTCATATTCCTTTTTTTTTTTAAACTTATTTTCTGTGTGTGTGTGTTTTGTGTTTTACCTGCATGTATATCTGTGCATCACATGTGTGCCTGGTGTCCAAAGAGGTCAGGAGAAGGTGTTGGATCCCTAGGAAGTGGAGTTTCAGCTGGTTGCGAACTGTCGTGTTATTATTATTATTGTGTATGTGTGTGTAGGTGTGCACGCACGCCACAGTGCACCCGTGGAGGTCCAAGGACAACTTGTAGGAGTTGGTCTTTTCACCACACAGGTCTCAGGACTTGAACGCAAGTCACCAGCTTGGCTGCAAATGCCTTCACCGTGTGCCATCCCGACAGGCCTCAGTATGGCTAGTGCTGGCCAGTTTTTGTCAGCCTGACACAAATGAGAGTCACCTGGAAAGAGGGAACCTCGACCAAGAAAGTGTTTCTGAGCTGGGTGTGGTGGTGCACACCTTTAATCCCAGCACTTGGGAGGCAGAAGCAGGTGGATCTCTGTGAGTTCGAGGCCAGCTTCATCTACAGAATGAGTTCCAGGACAGCCAGGGCTACATAGTGAGATCCTGTTTGGTTGGGGTTCGGGGTAGGCAAGCTTGTGAAGCATTTCCTTCATCAATGATTGATGGGGGAGGGCCCAGTCCACTGTGGGTGGTGCCATCCCTATTCAGGTGGCCCTGGGTTGTATAAGAAAGCAGGCTGAGCAAGCCATGGGGAGCTAGCCAGTAAGCAGCATTTCTCCAAGGTCTCTTTTTCAGTTCCTGCCTCGGCTTCCCTCCATGATAGACAGTAACCTGGAAGCCAAATTAACTCTTGCCTCCCTCCCTTAAGTTGGTTTGGATCAGAGTATAGTCATGGCAACAGAAACCCAGCTAAGACACCTGCCTTCTCCACTAGGAACCTTGCACTGTAGAGCTGTAGTCTGGTCAGCAGAAGGAGCTGCAGGCACACGCTCCTCTTAGTCCCAGCAAGGGGCATCAAGGCCAGGTCCCAGCAGAACGACAGCCTAAAGCTATGGAGCAGAGGCACCGTCCCACCTATGAGGCCTGGATTCAGACTGTGCACTTGGGCCCTGGAGAGACAGGAAGTCAGTGTGGTGAGCTTTTGCATGGCTCTGTGATTTCATAAACCATGAAATCAACCTACCAGCACTTCTGGGCCCCTGTCTTCTCCCCTGCATGGTTCTGGAGTCAGCTGACAGATCTTTGTGTCCTTAGTCTGACAGAGACACAGGCCTGGGACTATAATAAGTCTGATTTCGGAGCAGAGAATTTCCTGGGCACCATAACGATATGTTTTGCTGTACTATTTAAGAGGAAATTTCTCAGAAAAAGATCCAACTATTGTTCCCTCTCCTGGGCCCAAACTGTCTATATCAACCACCAAAATATCACTAAGTACCCAGTTGGATCTAAGAAACTTTATAACAAGGGGCTGGAGAAATGGGTCAACATGTAAGAGCACTTGATGCTCTTTCAGAGAACTGGAGTTAAATTCCCAGCACCCGAAGAGCTCCAGGGAAATCTAATGCCTCTTTCTGGACTCCATGGGCATCCATGTGCACATGCAAATGTATGCACCCAAGAGAGCGCGCGCGCACACACACACACACACACACACACACACACACACACACACACACCAATAAATATTTTTAAAATACTTAAAACAGTGTGCTTTTTCTGAGCATTACACAATTGTATCAAGTTTTTTTGTTTGTTTGTTTGTTTTTCGAGACAGGGTTTCTCTGTGTAGCTTTGCGCCTCTTCTGGGACTCACTTGGTAGTCCAGGCTGGCCTTGAACTCACAGAGATCGGCCTGGCTCTGCCTCCTGAGTGCTGGGATTAAAGGCGTGCGCCACCACCGCCCGGCGAAGTTTTTTTTTAATCACCACACCTGATGGTGGATTTCAGATGCCTTTTACTTTTTTATTTTATTTATTTATTTATTTATTTATTTATTTATTTATTTATTTATTTATTTATTTATTTATTTATTATGTATACAGTATCTGCCTGCATGTGTCCCTAAAGGCCAGAAGAGGGAGCCAGATCTCATTACAAGTGGTTCTGAGCCACCATGTGGTTACTGGCAATTAACTCAGGACCTCTGGAAGCTCTTAACCACTGAGCCATCTCTCCAGTCCAAAGATTTTTAAAAAGATAAAAACTCTGTCCTCTCGCCTGATGGTGTGGGTGGCAGCACATGTCTTTAATCCTAGCACTTGGGGAGGCAGAGACAGGCGGGTCTCTGTGAGTTCAAGGCCAGCCTGGTCTACAAAATGAGTTCCAGGACAGCCTGGGTACAGGAAGAAACCCTGTCCTGAAAAACCAGGGGAAAAAAAGAAAAAAGAAAAGAAAAAAACCAAAATAACAACAACAAAACCCCCTCAAACATGTCTTCCTTTTTGTCCCTGCTGAATAATTTAGTATGATGTTTGTTCCACACATTCTATACACATATAAACTACACACACCAATATTTTTATACTTTTCATGTAAATAAAATCGGTGTACACACTGTTCCAACCTCAAGTACGGCCTTCAGACTCAGCATCATGAGTGTCCTCCTTAGAACAACCCTAGTTAATGGACACCTGGGGTGGGTCCAGTGTCCTCTAATTTCAGACAGTGTCCACATGACAGGTTCATCCTGATCTCCCGGGACAAGTGTGAGTTTATGTGCAAAACAGCTTTCTAGAAGTGTAATTACCATGTCAAAGAACACATGTGTTTCACTGGGCATGGCAGGGCACATTTGTAATCCCAGCCCTTGGGAAATAGAGGCAGCAGAAGCTGAAGGTCATCCTCAGCTACAGAGCAAGTTTTAAGCCATCCTAGGCTACATGAGACCCTGTTTCTAGCAAGCAAGTAAAAAATTATCTTTGGGCCGGGCGCGGTGGTGGTGCATGCCTTTAATCCCAGTACTGAGGAGGCAGAGGCAGGCAGATCTTTGTGAGTTCAAGGCCAGCCTGGTCTATAGAGCAAGATCCAGGAAAGGCACAAAGCTGCACAGAGAAACGCTGTCTCGAAAAACAAAAAAACCAAACCAAAACAAAAATATATCTTTGTGTTTGAATTTTTCTTAGACATCTTCGAATTGGCAAACTCAAATTTTGTACATTTATGTTTACTGTGTGAATGGTTATACAGAGGTCCTGCTCTTTGTCATAGCTAGAGCAATGTTTCTCAGTCTGTAGGCCACAACCCATTCTAGGGATCATATATCAGATAGCCTGCATATCAGATATTTACAGGATTCACAAGAGTAGAAAAATAACAGTTATGAAGTAGCGATGGAAATCATTTTATGGCTGGGGGTCACCACAACAGGAGGAACTGGACTAAAGGGTCACAGCCTTAGGACAGTTGAGAACCACTGCTCTAGAGTCTGAGCCTGGAAGGAGATCAGATTGAAATAAAGCTACACCTCGTTCCTGCCAGCAGCTTCCCTGAATCCCCCTCCCCATTTCTCTAAAGCACACAACAGGAATCGTGACGCACGCATTTGATCCCAGCACCCAGGAATCAGAGGCAGGCGGATCTCTGTGAGTTTGAGGCCAGCCTGATCTATATATTTACATCCAGGACAGCCAGAGATAAAAAAAAAAAAGGAAGCAAATGAATGACCCCCAAGGCCACATGTTAAGTCTATTTGTGCCCAGTTTAACCTTAGGCACTTGTCACCATGCATGGACTTGTCCCTGCTGCAGAAGGAGGAAGTGGAGCAGGGCACGGTCTTGACCTGCCGTGAGCATCTGGCACCACAGCTGTGCCAACCTTGCCTGGCATCAGAGCACTTGGAGCCTCATCGTTCTTGGTTCTCCCAGTGGTGCCGGGGCTCTGGTGTCCAGGCAACTCTTTCTTTGAGTTATCTGGCTTACCATCCACGATCATCATGTAGAGGGGGCTAGCCTGGCCCAGGCCTGGGGACTCAGCAAGAAATCGACTCTGGCTAGATCTGGGCCTGAGGTCTTCTGTGGGACTCTGCTGCTCACTGGCTGGGGGAGCCTGGTGATTCCCTTCATCTCCCCTGAACCTCTAGTCACTTGTTGGTCCTGTCAGATGCCTGAGCCACCTTGGCAGGTTGTCACAAGAATGATGTGAGGCTCAGAGAGAAGCCCAGAGCCGCGGGCTATGCCCGCTGAGTTCATGCTGTGGCTAGCCTGCGGTCCTCAGAGACCCCTGGCCTCAGGGAACACAGTTCCCTTTGACTCCGCTGGCCACTGTGGTTATCACCCCATAATCACTACAGACTGGAAAGCAAACATCCCAGGCCCAGCCTGTTCTTGGCGTTTACCTTAGATGTGGGTTGTGGGTAGAGTGAGCGGCTCTCGGGTAAAGAGAGTCCCCACGGTCGCCCCAGCCTGTCTCAGTGGCTCTGGGCCAGGTCCTACTCTCAACGCCTGAGCCTAGTGGGGCCTTGACACCCGAACCAACAGACAGAGGGCAGTGTGGCCATCGTAGAGTGTCACACCAGTCCGGACAGCTGTGATTATCATTCCCAGTTTGTATGTGGGGAAGTTGAGGCATACAGGAGACAGAGCCCCCTGATCTGAACCGACTGTGGGTCTGAGGATCCAGCCCATCTTCTAGGAAGGGATCTGTCTCTGAAACATACCCATTTGAGTGGGTACGTCTGACCTCAGGTTTCCTGGGCATTGGTGCTTGATTCTGTGACCATGCTGAGGGAGCAGGGGAGATGAGGCCCAGTCCTGAACAGGCACGGGTTCGAGACCCAGCCTTGCAGCTACTCAGCTACAGGGAAAACTGTGAGCCGCTCTGGCCTGGCTTTCTTTGTCTCTGAAACAGAGGCATGGGAGATTTAATAGCATATTGCACATGGAGGCCAAGTTCCAAACTGCCGTGGTGTAGGCCGGAGAGCTCAAGCCAGGGCCTCTGCAGAGGAAGTGAGCAGGGCACAGGGGAGGAGGATCCACAGGCTCCAGGGAGTCTCCTGAGCAGGGCCCTGAAGGAGGCCGGGGTGGGAGCAGCCTGTCCATCCTTCTGCAATGGTTTCCAGAGCTCAAGAGGCCCAGAGGAGAGTTTTACCCAAGGACTGTGGCAGCGCAGAGGCTGGTTCAGTGCTCAGCAGGAACCTTGTCTAGCCAGCTGTGCAACCCTAGAAAATGACTCAACTTCTCTGGTCCCCCGGTCAGTCCCATGGAGCTATGGGGAAGGCTCTGCTCCGGAGCATATGTGTGTCACTTGCCAGTGTCATGTGTGTGTGTGTATCACTTGCCCAGTGTGGCCCTCATGTCTCAGGGGTGACCCTGGGCCCATCGGGCAATAATGATCTGGCAACTCTTGCAGGGTGGTGTGGTGTGGCTCTCTGAGGCCTGAAGCCTCTTTGCTTAGGTGGGTGGGTGGGTGGGTGAGCAGTGTGGGAGGCAGCAGTGGCGGGAGGGGGGGGCAACTTGGCGGGAGGTCGGTAACCCTAAACTAGGCTTAAGCAGGGTCAGCCTGCCCAGTGAGAAATCTAATAGGTAAGTCCTCCTCCTCATGTCACTGCAGGGGCCTCCGAGGGAGGCGTGGGCTTTGAAGAGGACAGCGGCTTTGGCTGTCTACTTGCTGTGGACGAGGCAGGCCTGGTCTCTGGCACATGAGAATGCTACCCCCCACTTCCAGAGCTGACCCACAGGCATGGCGTCCCAGGGTGGGACCTGAGACATGCCAGCCCAGTACCAGGCTTGGGGCCTGGGCAGGGCGGAGGAGGAAGAGGGGGAGCAGGGTGTCTCTGCCAGCCAGGAAATGTCTGCTGGCTGGCTTCAGGCATTCTCGAGCTCGGGAGCTGGGAGCTTCCTGCAGTGGTGCATGAGGTGACCTCAGCCCGCAGACATTCGGGGACAGCCCCCCAGTCCAAATAGGCTGGTCCATTGTCCCCTGGAGCGGGACTGGTGGCGGCACTGGCGACCTTTCAGCATGCAGACAACATCCATTCATTGAACAATGTTTATAGAGCACCCACTTGATGTGGGCACGAAGCCAGGCCCAGGGACACGGAGCGGGGCTCTGGAGCTGGCGGTTACTGCCCTGCAGCCTCCCTCGGCCCTGCCGCGGAAGCTTCTTTTTGGTTGGGATCGGGAGATCAACACTGAAGGGAGAATCTGCAGAGTGGATTACTGTGGAAGAGCAGGGCTCCCTGAGCAACACTGTCTTCGTGCATGCTGGCAGGGGGCCAGCAGGGTGGGACGTGGGGGCTGTCACCCCTCCCTCCCTCAGAGAAGGAAGGCAGAGGGAGGGTTGGTTATTGGGCACTCACCTGGGATGCCAGCTGCTCTCTCCAGACATGTGTATCATCCTTTCCTACTCACACTGGCCTGGAGTGTCTAGGTTAGGAGAAGCTCATTCAGGGAGAGCTCCGTTTATGGGGACGCCATCATCCACGCTAGGGTGTAGACGTGCCCGGATGGCTGCTGTCAAGTCACACGCTTCCTGTAAGCAGCCCCCCACCACACCACACTCTCTAAGCAAACCCAGTGAACTCATTGGCTCCCCAGGGTGTGACCTTTGGTAGAACCCTACTTTGGTTTGGCATTAGGGCCTTAGGAGGAGTGGACAGCCCACGCGTGTGGGTTAGCACCTTCATACTGTCGAGTAGGCTGACCTTGATCGCATGACGGTCGGTCCTGCCTGTATTTTCTCCTAAACTCAACATCCTTACCTACGAGACTCCAGTGTGCCACTCAAAGCACCGTCATGCAGGGTTCATGGGACTGGATGGCCTGGCCGATGCAGATTCTGCTCAGTGGCTGAAGCAAGACGCCTCATTCAGGGGGCTTCATCTTCCAGAATGCTCTAGTCAGCCAGGACCTCGAGGGGTCTCTGACTCGGGCTCCCACCCCAAGCCTGGTCACTTCTGGTTTCCAGGTAGAACTGTTAACACATCATTCCGTTGGGGCAGGTAGGGAACATGGGAGGGGCTGGAACATCTGGAGAACAAGGCCTGTGTTCCCCTCTCCTCCCTTGGGGACTTGAGAGTCTTAGGGTACAGGCCCGACCACAGTTGACCCTTTGCTGACGCTGGGTGGAGCTGAGCCTTCAGTCTGAATCCATTTCAGCCCCAAACAGTATCCTGAGTTCTTCTCTTGCCCAAGTCACAGGTATGCCGATGACGACAGGCCTAAGGAGAGCCCCAGGGTGCTCCAGTGGGGAGGACCAGGGCCTCTGTGAGCGGCCCAAACTTCTCTTGGAGAGCCTTCAGAGCCGGGCAAAGGACAGCAGACTTTGCTTTGCACAGCTGGGCAGACCTACAAGTGGAATGGAAGCTTCTGGAATCAATCCACCGGGAAGTTTTCTCCCCTCCTGCTCCCTCCGTCATGAGACCCCGGCATGATAATAGGGAAGAGGTCATGAATTCAAGGGAGAAGGGAGAGGAAGAGGAGCTGGAGGAGAGAGAGAGGGAGATGTAGAGCTATAAATATGGTATTCATATTTGAAAGTTTCAAAGATTATTATTATTATTATTTAAAGATGAGTCCCAATCTGTAGCCCTAGTTAGCTTGGAACTCACAGAGATCACCTACCTCTGCCTCCTGAGTGCTGGGGTTAAAGGCATGCACCATCAGACCTGGCTCTTTTTATTTTTGTTTTTTAATTAAAAACAAGAAATATCCCAGCTGCTGTCTTCATGCCCACACCTTGCCCAGCCTCAGTAGATGGCAAGAGACATTGCCTGCATGGATAGATAGAAACAAGACCTCTACAGCCTCCCAGGGGAGTCATGTAGCTCTTGCTGGGGGCAAGACCTTCCAGCCTTGTGGACATTGCTCATTCCCACATGAGTCATTTCTGTAGGAGACATGATTCTGAGTGAGGTTCCTCCCAAGACTGAGAGTTTTTAAAATTCTCTGATGACCCTGTATTAGAACCTGTGTGCTCCCAAGGCAGCATGCCTCACTTCCTTTCCTGTGTGTGTGTGACTGTGAGTGTGTGTCCCCTGAGCTGGGTGGTGGCGGTGGTGGTGGTGCACGCCTTTAATCCCAGCACTTGGGAGGAAGAGGCAGGCAGGTGGATCTCTCGAGTTTGAGGCCAGCCTGGTCTACAGAGTGAGACTTGGAAGTGTAAGCTGAAATAAATCCTTTTCTCCTCAGGATTTGCTTTCTGTCATGGTGTTTATCACAGCAACAGAAAGCAAACAAAGACAACATGAGTGCCTTGCATGTGTGTTTGAGCATACGTGTGTCAGTGTGTGGGCATGCGAGGTTGTCACCTGTGTTTGAGTATGTGGGGCTAAGTGTGGTCCAAGAAGCATGAGTGAGTTTACACCTGAGTGTGTGTTTGAACGTGTGTGTATATAGAGTGTCCCTGGGGAGTGTCAGTGTGCTTACATGTGTATTATGAGTGGGAATTTGAGTGTGAGGGTGTGTGAATGTTTTGGGGAGTATATGAAAGCATGGATTAAAGTAGGTGTGTGAACGTGAGTGTTACTGTGTGTGAGTATGTTCCAGAGTGAGTGAGGATGTCTAGATCTGCCCACAACCACATATGCACACCCACAAGGCTGTCAGGATGAATTCTGGTCTTGGCTAATGTCTTTGAGAACCAGGTGTCCTCGGTCATCAATGGCTTTATGTATTTATATGATTTTCTTTTTTATAATTGTATTTTATTTATTTATTGTTTTTTTGAGACAGGGTTTCTCTGTGTAGCCCTGGTTGTCCTGGAACTCACTCTGTAGACCAGGCTGGCCTCGAACTCAGAGATCCTCAGGCCTCTGCCTCCCACATGTGCCACTCCTGCCCGGCAATTTGTTTTATTTTAAACTGTTTATTGCATGTGTTTTTTGTTAGTCTGTTTGTTTCTTTACTGTATACGCGTAGTCCACAGTGCATTCGTGAGGTCAGAGGACAACTTGTAGGAATGGGTTCTCTCCTTCCAGCTGTGGGTCCCAGGGTTCGACCCAGGTTGTCAGGCTTGGTGGCAAGTGTCTCTTCTCATTGCGCCATCTCTCTGGCCCTCATTTTAAAATAACTTCATTATATTTATCTTTCATTTTATATTTATTTACTTTCAAGTTACTTTGTTTTGGGGACAGGATCTTGCTCTGTAGCCCAGGCTAGCCTCCAACATATGATCCTCCTGCCTCAGCCTCACGAATGCTGTTATAGATGTGACCACCACACCCAGATTCCGGACAATTTTTCCTTGTAATTCTTGAACCAAATCAGGGTTTTCCAGGTAGACCAGGGGCCTAGGAGGGGTGTGGCTGCCATCTGAGGTTGGTGACCTGGAGCCTGTCACAGCCTCTCCAGACTCAGTTTTCCCTGTGGTCAATAGGAATATTGATAGCCAGAGGGATAGAAAGTCTACGCTGTTCAAGACTGGAGCAACTGGCTGGGCAGGATTGAGCCCTCGACTTTGAACCTGGCTTTTCTCCAGGAGACAGCCCCCTCCCCCTACTTCTGCCCAGGATCCCATCAAATAAGATGTAGCGTGACTGTGTTTGAAAATCTTGGGTCACGGGCTATGTATGAGGCGCAGATCCTGATCAAATGGCCACTTCCCTGAGTCCCCTGTAAAATAGGGACATGGCGCTTGGTGCAGGCCTGTGATTAGTACTAAGGACTGACACCATCCGAAACCCTGGTTCAGACCATCAGAGAGAGGAGTTACTCAGAGAAGGGCCCTGGTTCCAGGCCACAGAGTGGAAGCCGGAAAGCAGGAGGACCGTGCCAGCTGTTTTGGCCAGCCTGCCCTAACTTAACACAGGTCAGTGCAAGGAATGCCTTCAGAGCTTCTGCTTCATGCAGGCACAAGGCTAGACCCGTTGTAGGATCTGACTGGTCACAAATCAAATGCTCATTTTACCTTAAACTCACAGCGCAGTGAAAACAATCAGTGGTCTTGTGTTTCTCTGGCGCCCTGACTCAGGAGCACCTTGCACAGACCCAGGAAGGGCTGGGGACGTGGAAGCGGAATTTAGCTCAGAGTACTGAGATGGTTTTCCATCCGAGGGATCATTTATTCTGGGCTCCGATGGCTACTTAGGAGCCCTCGGTCCCTCTCATGTGCCCACTGATCAGCCAGACTGAAGTCCATAGCCCAGGCTCCAGCGACTCATCTCCTCCTGCGCACCCAGGCCTCATGCGAACTCTAAGGAGTCTCCGGATGTGAAGAGGAAGTGGCCAGGCTACGGAAGGCAGGCTCATTTCCAGTGTGGGGCCGGGCCGCCAGCCCCGGGTCCTGTTTACACAGCAAGGCGGACCGGCCGACAGAACTTGGCGGCAAACGCGCTTTGGCCTTTGAGAACAGAAGGGCTGGCAGGGCCCGGCCGGGTACAGCGAAGCCTGTGCCAGGGGAAAGTCGAAATCTAAAGAGCGCTTCCTCTCACCCGGGCGGCCGCAGACTTTTGACTCCAGTCTGAGCAATTCCTTCAGTGATTCATGAGCAGCGGGAATTTATAAATAAACCCCACCTCAGCGGCTCACCACAGCGGGGACCCGGGCGGGATGGGGAGTGGGCCGGGGAGAGGAGAGGCTGCTGGGAGCGGGGATCCCCCCACCCCCACCCGGTGATGGGGGCTGCAGGACCAGGGCCTCCGACGATCCAGGGGGCTGGGGGTGGGGTTGCGGTCAGCACTTAGGGTTCCCACCAGAGGAGCTGGGAGCTGGGTCACCAGTCTTGAGTGGCCGACACTACACATTGTGTGTGTGTGTGTGTGTGTGTGTGTGTGTGTGTGTGTGTGTGTGTGTTAGCATGTAACCAGGCTGACTTAGTACTCACGCTGTAGTCCGGGATGACCTTGAACTTCTGATCCCTTCCCTCTCGCTCCCTGGCGAAGGTGTGCACTACCATGGCAGGTGTTTTTGCTGTTCTGGGGATGGATCCCAGGGCCTTGTGTGCACCAGGCAAGCACACCAGGCAAGCACACCAGGCAAGCACACCACCAACCGAGCCACACTTCCAGCCCCACTGCAAAGTTTCTGAAACAGAAGCCAGTATCAGCTCTTGAATCCTAGACTCTGGGCCAGGCTGTCTCAGCCCCCTGAGTCCCGAGAGTGTCCTCTGCAGGGTGACTGTGCTGAGGGCCCCTCACCATGGAGGGGGATGAAAAGCAGATACTAAAGACGTGTCTGCTGGAATCGTCACAGCCACACAGCTTGTCACAGGTAGAGCGAGGTGTGTACAGTAGTCCCTCCGGACCTCGGGTCCCCTCTTGGGTAACAAAAGAGTTGAGACTCAGAAGGTGTGTGTCACTGGTTCAAGGTCACAAGCAGGTAGACCGGGATACTAGGCTTTGCCACACATGGCATTGTCTTGGGGTCCTGCCTTCCTCCCTGCTTGCAGTAGAGGACTTCTTCTTAGTGTCCCTCTGTGATGATGTGGGCATAAAAACGTTTGGGTGGGACGCACGTTCTTGCATGGCAGCTAGCCCTCCAGATCCCTGAAGATGAACAGGAAAGAGCCTTTTCTCCGCTGTGCCCAGAGTGGGAGCTGCCCCAGCAGCCTGAGCTCCTAAATGTTTCTGAACGCCCCAGGAACTAGCTCAAAACCTCGGTGGCAGGTCGTGGAAACGCTGGAAAACGTGACTGCAGTGACCGGAACTGGCCACCAGGTGGCAACACACAAACCACTCACTGTGCTGGTCAGAAAGCAGTGGTTCTGGGTCCCAGGTTTCTTGGAAAGAACTGGCTCTTCTCTGAGCCTGGTATGACAGCTAGGTAAACTGAGTGTGGGAGGGAAAGGGACCCAGATACTTTGAACAAGGCTTCTGCCTGGGACAGTGACACAGTTGCCATTCTCGGGACCTGCCTCCCCATTTGTAGGGTACTGAGTTCCTTCTGTCTGGCTTTCTCTCCTGTCAGAGTTTCTGGGTCCCATAGTGGAGGGCTTAGCTGCCGCATAAGGTGCTCAGCCTTCCAGGAGAGCTCTGGGTCTGTCCTTTGCGTCCAGCTTGACCTGGGGACAGCAGCACTATCTTTGCAACCGGAAGAAACCCCAAGATCCCAGTAGGCCCCAGGAGGAGGACCTTGAGGTCTAGAAAGCCGGGGATTTACCCATGTCTTATGCTCCCACTGGTCCTGAGGATAGCTGTGAGAAACTCCTCTCTCGCCTCTGCCCAGAGGCCCCATGAGGAAAACCCCCGTGCATCGCATCGGGGCTACAGGGCTAGGGAAGGCTGGGCCTTGCTGGCTGTTCTGTTGTTCTGTGAAGAGACCCATTGACGGGAACAGTGGGCCACACTGGGTCTCACAGTCACTCCTCAGGTCTCCCGTGGAACTCCCTCAGAGTTTACCTGCCCAGATCCTGGGGCAGTTTCTAAAGATTTAACACAAGATGGACTGGTGGTGCACGCCTTTAATCCTAGCACTCGGGAGGCAGAGGCAGGTGGATCTCTGTGAGTTCGAGGCCAGCCTGGATTACAGAGGGAGATCCAGGACAGCCAGGGAAACACAGAGGAAACCCTGTCTCGAAGGAGGAGGAGGAGGAGGAGGAGGAGGAGGAGGAGGAGGAGGAGGAGGAGGAGGCATAGAAATACAGAATTCTAGATACACTGCCCAAGAACAGCCTCTAGCTTGGAGAGAGGACTTTGCCCAGAAGCCCAGGCTGGTAACCTGCAGACTGGGACGAAGCTTGCTTGGAACTTGAACCCATTGCTATTTACATTCAGTTTACATTGTATGGTGTTAGGGTTTTCAGAGACCAGCTGGGCAGGGAGAGCAGGGCCCTGGGAGCCTGTGGGCAAGGGGTGGGAAAGCCACTCTGACCTTCAAGTTCACACTGGCCAGTGAGGGATGGGGTGAGAGGAGGAAGGATGTGCAGAATGGGAGACTGAGGACCCTCCTCCCACACTGGAAAGGAACAGGGGCTTCTGTTGTTTGGGAGAGGCCTGGGTGGAGGAAGGCATAGGTGACAGGTGGCTAAGTTTCCTGGAGTGAGTGCCTGTAACCTAGGGGAGAAGAGTACCTGTGGCCCTAGGACGTCCCAAGGGTGGGGCTGGCCTGTGGGCCCAGCCTCACACACATCGCTACTGGGCCCCACCCAAGCCCTTACTCTGTACCAAATACCTGGAGGAACCAATGCCAGCCTATGGCTTTTCCCTCTAATTCTGCCTGCGTGAGGAACAAGGCCTACTTGACTGGACACCGGACAAGTTATCAAAGCTTTCTGACCTCAGATTGTGACTATATAAAGGGCCCTGGCACACAGTAGGCATTCCGGTAATGGCTGCCGCATTACAGAGGAGTCTAGCTTTCTTGGGGCACTATTCCAGAGGAGGCATTAAAAAAAAAAAGTCCCAGGAAAATCCTTTAGATCCTATAATATTGGGGGTGGAGGGCAGGGTACATGGGAGAGAGTGAGGTTTTAGCCTTGTTAAGCCAGGAGAGTGCCCGGAGGCTGGCAAACTGTGCGCGGGGTGGGGGTGGGGGGTGGGGGGGGGAGACTGGGAAGGTGGGAGGGACTGGGGGGGGAGGGGGGAAGCTGGCAGGCAGGCAGGCAGGTACTCAGGGTCAGGTCAATGGACAGGCCCGGCTTGTGGCTGTTAGAGATGTCTGATTTTGCAGTGGGTGAAGAAAAGGAGGGTGTCCATGTGAGGGAATGCCCATGCGCCCCCCAAAGCTGTTTCTCCGTGCTCTGAGTCAGCCGGGGCTTCTGATTGCCAGGGGCGGCCTCTCTCAGCCTCTTCTTCCCCAACCCTCCTGCCTCCCTGGCTGTTTGGCAGCGGACTGGATGTTCTGTGCGGAATTTAAAGAATCTGAACAGGCCGAATGCTAATCCCACCCGGAGAGATTGCCCTGAGCCTTGGCTGCTGGCTGGCGGGAAAAGCCCCCTTGTGTGGCTGCTGGAGAGAAAAGGGGTCGGTCTGCCCCGCTGGCTCTGCGGCCAAGTGGCCAGGTCAAGTCCCTAGACCTCCTGGGGCCCGGGACCCGCCTATGGAAAGGGGAGCACCCCAACACCCAAGACCCCGTGCAGAGCCAGACTTGGGGCACCGGGGCGGGGTGGGAGGTGAGCGACCTGGCACTCAGGGCCTGGCGGGGTGTGTGTGTGTGGGACTTTGGGTCCCGGTCCCCGCCCTACCGTGCCCTCAGCCGCCACCCCCGTGGCCCCGGCGTCTTGCAGTCTCGGGCGCCGAGCTCCGGGCGTTATCTGCACTCCGGGCCGGGCCCTTCCCACCCCGGGCCGCCGCGCCGCTCCCGTCTTATCGGCCGCCGCCGCGCTGGCGAGGGCTGAGCCGACCTCCCCCGGGATGCGCGACTCCCAGCGGGACCTTCCTCCTGATTCCCTTCCTCCCCTGCTGCCCCTTCCCGAAGCTATCCCTCCTCCTCCTAGGGCTATCCCCCTGAAATGCCCCCCTTCCCGGGTGGCCCCTTCATGGCCAGGCTGAGCAAGAGGCTGGGCATCCGAAAGGGATTTTGTTTTTCAGATTTCTGTCTTCCTCAAAAGACAAGCCTAACTATGGTTTAACTCATTTAGTCACATTTTTAAATGATTTCACAAGAGAGGAAAATTCTGCAGAACAAAGTGAAACTCCACAACACCCTAAACTCATCATCGGTCAGGACTGTGGGAGCCCCCGTCGCTTGCCAGGTCCCAGCAGAAGCCTGGCTGTGTTGGCGGCTACGGGCTTCTCTGCACAGTTGAGTGTGCAGTGTTGGCAGGATCTCAGGGCACCCTTTGGTAATAACGATTTGGCAATATGGATGGAAAGCCATAAAAGTAGTCATCCCCTGTGTTCAGTGACCCCGCTCTGGGAATGTGTCCCAAGGAAACAGTTGAGCGGCAGCCCATGAGCTCTGGCTCCATCCGCGTGTTAATCAAAGGGCTAGTGAGCCACACTTCCTCAGTGTGGGGAAGTGGATCTGAACCCACCAGTCACCAACAAATATCTCTGTTCCCCGTCTTAAAGGGGACAGCTCTACACTCGGAGAGTGTTGGTAAGAATTGGGGGAGACGGCGGCCCACAGAAGCAACCGGTGCGCGACGCCAGGCCAAAGAAGTTAAGCCACACGCATTTGCTCTTGTCTTTTCAGAAATGAGCGTATGGAGTAGTTGAAGCCGCATTTGTAAACACAGTCAGCTCTCCATATCCAGGCTCCCACATCTAAGGAGTCAACTGACATCAGATCAAAATATTTTTAAAGTATTTTTAAAATAGCTGTTCTGAACGTAAGCAGACTCTTGTCATTCCCCAACCATCTAGATCCACCATCCCCACCCCACGCCCCACGCACGAGCACGCACTCACACTGAGCTACACATTGCAAGCAACCTAGAGGTCATGCAAAGCCTAAGGGTGGGAGCACACAGGTTTTATGCAAACACAACGCATTTTGTAGAAGGGACTTAGGCCTCCTTGAATTTTGTAAGGCTCTGGAACCAATTCCAAACATTCTGAGGGAAGACCAGAGGAAGTGTCCATTCAAGAGTTTGGGAATGTAGGGGACTGTAGACATGGCTCAGCAGTTCAGAGCACTTTTTGCTCTTGCATAGAACCCCAGTTCATTTCCCAGAATGCACAGGTGGCTCACAATGGCCTGCAACTTAGTTCCAGGGAATCTAATGCCCTCTTCTGGCCTCTGAGAGTACTGCATTCGTGTGCACAAACTCATATTCAGACACGCATAATTAAAAACACTAAAAATACCATCAAAAAAAGTTTGGGAGTTTTGAGGTCTGGAGAGATGGCTCAGTGGTTACGAGTGCTTGTTGAACACACATAAAGACCAGAGCTCATATCCCAGCACATAGCAAGCCTGGTAGCAAGCTGAGTGTTCCAGGTGAACACTGTCACCCTTGCTCTAAGGTGGGCAGAGGCAGGAGGATTGCTGGGGTTTGCTGCTCCCAGCCCAGTCAAGAAAATGCAAGGGGAAACTTGGACTCAGGAATAGTCAGAACATTTTCTTTTCTTTTTTTTGTTTTTTGTATTTTGTTTTTCAAGACAGGGTTTCTCTGTGCAGCTTTGCGCCTCTCCTGGAACTTACTTGGTAGCCCAAGCTGGCCTGGAACTCACAGAGATCCACCTGACTCTGCCTCCTGAGTGCTGGGATTAAAGACGTGTGCCACCACCGCCAGGCTTTTTTTTTTTTTTTTTTTTTTTTTTTTTTAAGATTTATTTATTAAGTATACAGTGTTCTGCTTGCATGTATGCCTGCAGGCCAGAAGAGGGCACCAGATCTCATTACAGATGGTTGTGAGCCACCATGTGGTTGCTGGGAATTGAACTCAGGACCTCTGGAAGAACACCCAGTGCTCTTATCCTCTGAGCCATCTCTCCGGCCCAGTCAGAACATTTTCTAGCCTCTGCATGCACTGGTGCACCCACCTGCACACACAGGTGCATATAAACTTTCACAGGTGTATATAAACTCTCACACACAGGTGCACCCACCTGCACACACAGGTGCACATATACTCTCACACACAGATGCATTCACACTAATACAAATCAATCAGTTTTTTAAAGTGTGGTACAGGACTTTAATCCCAGAACTCTGGAAGCCGAGAGAGGCAGAACTCTATGAATCTGAGGTCAGGCTTGTCAACAGTGAGTTCCAGGACAGTCAGGGCTATATAGTAAGACCCTGTCTCAAAAAAGTCAAAAATAAGGTTGGACATAGTAGCACTTGCCTTAATTCTAGTACTCAAGAGGCAGAGGCAGGCAGGTCTCTAAGCTTGAGGCCAGCCTGATCTAGAATCCTAGGACAGCCAGGGCTACCCGGAGAAACCTTGTCTCAAAAAAATAAAACAAAAAGCCAAAAATAGAGTGTAAATTGTATTTATTTATTTATTATGTGTGTGTATTCATGCACATGCATGTGTGCATGAAAGCACATGTATGCCATGGCACATGTCTGGAGGTCTGAGGACAATTCTAGGGAGCTGATTCTTTCTTACCATGTGGGTTCCAGGGATGAAACTCAGGTCCTCAGAGTCGGCAGTGTCTTTACCTGCTAAACCATCTCCTATATTAGCTCCTATAAATAAATCTAAAAAATGAGTTTATGAGTTCTGAGTCTTTCTAGTTTGGGCTGACACAAACTTTACCACTGACTTCCTAGCTTGATCTGATGTACTTCTCCATAGAGGCTGACAGGTGCGGGATGTGATGGTGCACATTGTTAATCCCAGGACTCCGGAGGCAGGAAGTGGGCAGATTTCTCAGTTCCAGGCCAGGCTAGTCTACATAGTGAGACCCTGGAGAGCAGAAGGGAGACAGGGAGACAGGGTCTAGATGGGTGAGTGGGCACTGGGTTCAAATCCCCAGAACTCACAGAAAGCTGGACACAGTGATGATATCACAAATCCGTAATCCCAAAACTGGGGGGAGGGGAGGCAGGGGCAGGGGCAGGGGCAGAGACAGCATCTCCAGAAGCCAGTGGATCAGACAGCCTAGCATAGGCAGAGTCGAACAAAAGAGATTGTCAAACAAGATGAAAAGCAAAACCAGACATCCAAGATTGTTCTCGGACCTCCGCATGCATACATCCTGACACATTAAATGTAAAGAAGGAAACAGCTGGAGGTCTCTGAGTGGTTAACTCTGTGACCCCCAAAATCATGTGTAGGAGCTCAGTGGTCAGAGCTATAGACCCCTTCCTTGCTTGAGGAAGAGTCCTGCAGTCAGTTCTGGCTCGTTCTGGGATACTGGAAGCAGAAGAAGGTCCTGTCGTAGTTCCCGTCCTCTGTAAAGCTGGCCTGTCCAGCAGTGTGGGAGTTTGGGAGGAAAGTGGTCTGAGTTAATTCGTCCTCACACAACCAAAGAAGAGAGGACATTGCAAACTGTTCCTCCCCTGATGGGCCAGTCTTGGAGACAGGACAGTCCAGGTTTGTGACCCAGTGGCAGGCCATCTGAGGCTGCTGTAGCTGACCGAGGATTGGGTATGTTGAGGGACCTTCCACCTGCTCCTTTTTACTGTGAAATGCCAAGATTATGAGCGTTTCCTCCTGCCGTGGACGAGGGTGTTTGTGTCTTCTGGTCTCGGGAGGACTGTGCTCAGCAGTGGAGACGGCGGGGGGGGGGGGGTGTCGGAGGTGCCATCCACTCTGTGTGGCTGGGGGGGGGGAGGTGGACTCCCTGGACTCAGCCAGAGCTGCCTCCACTCTGTGCTGGCTTTTCCTCTCTCCTCTCCCTCCCTCCCCTCCTTTCCTGCCATCCTTTCTCCCTCTTTTCTTGCCCCCCTCCCCTCATTCTGCCTTATTTCTTTCTTTCCCTTCTCTCCCCCATCCTTCTTCCTCCTCCCTCCCTCTCTACCTTACTTTTTCCACTTCCTTCACCCTCTCCCCAGCTTCCCTCACCTGCCCTCTCCCTTCCCCTCCCTTCTCCTTCCCTCTTCCCTTTCTCCTTCTCCCCTCTTTGTAGTTGAGCTAAAGGGATCTAAAGCCACAGGAACACAGGGAGCCATGCTGTCCCCTATCCCTCTGCTCCCTGTTTCCGTCCCTGGTCTGCCCCCCACTTCCTCGTCTGCAGATAGTGGCCGGCCCTACCCCTGCCCAAGGTTCTAGGTTTGGAAAGAGCTTCATGGCGTTCCTTTTTCAGCTTTTCTCTGGCACCGAAATCAGAACTGATGTGCAGGCTGGGCCTCCCAGTTGCAGAGACGTGCTCCTCAGGGGGGTCATCTACCTGGACCCCCCCAACCACACTGTGAGGAGGGGGCTTGACCCCCATTCTTCAGATGCTTAAAAACAGTTGGAGTCAAGCTAGAATGTAACCATGGAGGTGATTTTCTGCTCACCTCTCACGGCTCCTCTCCACTCGGGCAGGTCTCTTAGGATGAAGAGTACAAGGCCATCATCCTCTTAGGGCAAATAAGAGGTCTGGCTGGGGTGTCCGCTGCAAGTGCACACAGTGTGGCCACCCCAAGGGTTTCCAGGGGCAGAAAAGCCTCAGAGAGCATTTGAGTTCACCATAATGCTAGAGAGAGGGGAAATGATAGAACAGCCTGGAAGTCAAATGTCATCAACAGCACTCGGCATTGTGTGGGCCTGTCCTAAGCAGTCAATAGGTATGAATCCACTGAACCACCACAGACTCCAGTCTGCAGGTAGACGTTGTTAGGATTCCTACTCTACAAGTGAGGGGGAAAAAATGAGGCACAGAGAGGTCAAACAACCTCTCAGAGGACACACAGCCGAATGTGGAAGGGCTGAGTCAGCACTGTGTTAGAGAGCTGGCGGGCCATGCAGGCAGTAGGGTTTATTTTGTTTTGCTTTTAATGATAGTGTGGCCCCCTGAAGTTCCAGGCTTTAGGAGCCAGGCTGTTAATCTCTAAGCTCTGTCTGTTCCTGCCAACCATAGGGACAACACTCAGCCTCACAGCAAAAGACCAGAGCACAGGGTGAAGGTTCTGTTCCTGGGAGTCCTGTGCCCCTTTGATGTTTAGAGCTGAGGTTGGGTGTCTCCCCAGGACCTGGCCAGCCTGCAGACTGTTGGAGCTTCAAGGCTCCTTCCTACCAGCTGCCCCTCTGCAGGAGCTGGTGCAGGTGGGCATAGGCTGCTCGCAGGAAGCCTGCACTGAACGCTGGGGTAAGACCTTGGGGTGCCAGATGCACCCGCACGGCCAGATGACCTCAGCCAAGGGTCTTTATCTCCTGGAGTCTCTGCTTCAGTTGCAAAGGCAAAATGAGTTTATACTATACACCGACGTATTTCCTCAGCGCCAGGCACATGGAATCGCTGTGGAAGGAGCTTGCTGTCTTGGGAGTCAACAGTGCTCTGGAGTCTGGAGGTGCCAGGCACATGCTAGGTGCTGGGTAGACTGGAGTGAATAAGACAGACCCCCCCCCCACCCCCTACTCTCTGGGACCTCAGTAGTAGATGCTACCATCCTGGCTTATTAAGGCCTGTTGGCTTTCCTGGGACCTGGAATTATTGCTGTTCCCAAACCGGCCATGTTTGCAGCAAGCTGACAGGAATCCATGGCCCTACTGTCTCATAAGGGCACACGAATTAAGCAGACCATCCCAAAAAGGCTTGCTGGAGGAGTTCCGGGTTGCCCAGGACAGTGAGCAGGGGAAAGTTGAACCCTGGTGTTAGAGTTCAGAGCTGAAGGGCCCAGCAAGGGAGAGGTACTATCTAGAAGGGGCTCAGTGAGGCAGGACCAGAGGCCCTGAGGAGGAGGATTATGTGGGGACTGGGCATATGTGTGGGGAGGCCCTCGTTCGTGTTCCAGGAGGAGGCTGCATGGAACCAATGTGGCGGGGACACACACACACACACACACACACACACACACACACACACACACACACACACACGGGGTTTGGTTGTTTGTCCACCGACCGCCTCTTACAGCAGAGCCGGTCTCTGGGGTGCACTTGGGAGCGGGCTGGGAGAAACCACAAGGAGTGTTTTAATGGGAGCGGATGCAATCCCCACAGCGCAGGGTGAGATCGCCTCAAGCCACAGCCTCTCAGGCCATCCTCCCCCACAGCAGCGCCTTCCAGCCACGGCCTCACACAGGGGCCGGAGGACTGTTCCAGCCTCAGGGGCACCAAGCTGCCCTAGGAAGGGGAAGAGGCCACAGCCACACTGTCTGCCGCCAGGGCTAAGCTCCGGGCCTCCCCCAGTCCCCCGGCAGACAGAACTAAACAGTCTGGCCTATCAGCTGTCGCCAGCATGTCCCACCCAGCTGAGCTGGACTCTGGCTGCTGGGAAAGTGGCCCCCTGCCCTTTACCAGGTACAATACAGCCCAGGGTGGGGTCTGGTGGTGCTGTTTTCTCAGGGGTCAGGCCTGGGGGAAGGGGACTCAGGGAGAGAGAATGCTGCAGATTCTCCGTAGGGTTCGAGAGCATTCTTCTTGGGTCTTAGTTTGAGATGATGCAAGCAGTCTGAGAACACACTCCGCTCATAAAACAGGCATGTTGGGGCTGGGTAAGTGGCTCGGTTGGTAGAGTGACGGCCTGGCATGCCCCGCAGCTCTGGGTTCCATCCCCAGCACGGTTTACCTGGGTGTGGCTGTGCATACCTGGAGTTCCAGTACTTAGAGGCAGGAGGATGAGAAGACTGAGATTATCCCAGCTGCGCGTTGCTGGCTACGAGTTGAGGCTAGCCTAGGCTACATGAGAACCTTCCACAGACCAAACCAAACTGAATCAAATCAAACCAGACTTGTCGGGCTGGGTTGTGCTGTGGGAGGCGTGTGTCATTCAGGCCTGTGGCCCCATCGACGCATGCATTGTTCCTTGCATTCATTCCTCGGATGAACAAACCTGGGACCCCAGAGCAGAGGAGCCCTACAGCTTGCCCAATAACACCTTCCCACCCATTCCCACCATCCCCAGACACCTCCTCCTCCTCCTCGGGAAACAGAGGCCAGATGAGGAATGCCACTGGATCATGTGTCCTGTGTGGGCTGCAGTGTCTTCCTCTGACCAATGGGCCGAGTTCTCCTTCAGGATGCTAGTGTGTCTGTGTGGAAGAAGATGGGATGAGGTGCTCCTCATCTTCCCTAGACCCCAAGGGACCCAGTTAGGGGAGAAGGGTTACCTCCCAACTGCTGCTTTGGCCACATAAAGTCTGTCAACATAGTAAGCCTGGCCCCCCTCCCCCTACCCTGCATGGGGACCTCTTCTCCCTTAGACAGGCCTGTGTAGGCCCAGCCAGCCAGCTCCAACTTCCCCAGCCTACCTCATTCTGACTCTGTCTTCCTGAGCCTCAGTTTCTCTTTCTATAAATTGGAGGTAATGGTTTGGTCCATCTACAGAAGTACCTTAGAGCTAACGAGACTGCTCTGGCCTTTCTTGTAGGATGTCACTGCTGCAAGCTCAAGATGTGATTCCTTCTTGCCTTCCAGTCACAGAGGCCCCAGTATGCCTCTCAAGAGTCTCTGATTGTCCGGTTTCCAGGGTCCATCCTCCCGAGGGTGCACCCGGACCCCAGAGGGGACCTGGTCCACATGCTGCTGCAGGTGTGGGTGGAAGTGGAGGGCTGTTGGAGGGCAGCAGACGAACCTCTCCTCATGCAGTTCTCCCTGATGAGGAGTGGAGGTACCCCAGAAATCTAGATATGAACCTGGACAGCCTACTCACTCTCAAGGGCCACATGCGGCATGTGTCCAGGCAGGAGGCGAAGACGTTTGGGTGGCCTGACTTACCACTTTGAAGTATTTGGAAGCGGGTCCTGGGCCCTGCAATTGTGAGGGGTGGCCTGGACATTCCAGACAGGTGCTTCAAGGCATCAGGAAGATGGTCTGGAGTTAGGGCAGTGGGTGGTTTAGGGGACTAGGGCAGCAGAGGCCCAGATGCCTGTTAGTGTCCCCAATGAAGGGAGGGCCGGGTGGGAACTGAAGGGGCAGTGTGGCACACACCACCAACAGGATGGTTCTGCCTGGCCTTCTAGCTTCTCTGTGTCCCAGGTCATTGGGAGAGGCCTCCTTGAGGAGAAAAACCTGGCACATGGAGGCTGCTCATGTTAAAAAAAAGAAAAGAAAGTTCCAGGACTGCTACACAGAGAAACCCGGCCTCGAAAAACAAAACAAGAACAAATAAAACAACCCCCGGAAAAAAAAGAAGACAAGGAAGGAAGAATGAAAAGATAAGAAACTTGTGAGTTGGAGCGGTAGCCGGTGGGTAGAGGGCACAAAGCCCTGGGTTTAATCCCTGGCACTACAGATGCCAAGCATGGTGGCAAAAAAAATCCTGTGATTCCAGCACTTGGGAGTGGAGGCAGGAGGATCAGAAGTTTAAGGAGCCTTGGACACATGGGACTTGATCAAGAAATGGGGAGCGGGGGGGGGGGGGAGAGAAGGAAAGGGGTGCTTTCTCACAGAGCACTCTCTTCCCTGTGTTGCCGGGCTCAATTAGGCTCAGGAAATAAGATCCAGGATGGTCAGAGTGGACCTCTGTTTTATTGGTGTGTGTGTGTGTGTGTGTGTGTGTGTGTGTGTGTGTGTAGAGTGTCACAGCACCACAGTAGCACTGCTAGGACTTCTGACTCCCTGTTCCGTGCTCTCTCTGTAGCTATGACTTATAACTGTTTCTGCTTGCCTGTCTGTCTGGTTCCTTACCATCCATCAAACCTCCTGCCTCCTCCAGGGAGCCTTCCTGACTGCTGGCACAAAGCCATGTCCCCTCGTACAACTTATAGGTGACAGCAACCAATCGATAGGACTTGCTGGGGGCTGGGCACAGCAATCCTGTCTCTCCTTTTACAGATTTGGAACAGAAAAGGAATAGCCAAGGTCACAGACACTGGTGGTGACACACGGAGTCCAGGCCTCCTGCTTCAAAGCTTCCCGCACTTGGCTCTTTTTCACGGCCCCTCCCAGGCAGTCAGCTGTGTCAAGATGAAGCTGAATGTCTCCTTCCTAGGTCCTGGCTGTCAGGAACTCACTGAAGTGGACGATGAACACAGACTTTATAGTTTCTATGAGAAGAGCATGGCCACAGAAGTAGCTGCTGAAGCTCTGGGTGAAATGTGGAAGGGTTCCGTGGTCCGAATCAGTGACGGGAATGACAAACAAGGTTTCCACGTGAAACAAGGTATCTTGACCACGGCAGAGTGCCACTGCTGTGGAGTAAGGGCCACTCTTGTTACAGACCAAGGAAGCCACCCATTCACTCTGTACGTGCACTGGGGATGCCAATCTGAGTGTTTTCAACTTGGTTATTGTTTTTTAAAAGGGGGTAGGGTAGGGTGGGGGAGAAGATGTTCCTGGACTGACAGATACTATTGTGCCTCAGTGGTTGGGACCCCGGTGGTCTCCGAAGATGATGTCCACCAATATGTTGTCAGAAAGCCTGTAAACAAAGAAGGTAAGAAGCCCAGCACCAAAGCACCCAAGATTCAGCATCTGTTACTCCATGTGTCCGGTGACACAAATGCCAATGTTATGCTCTGAAGAAACAACATACTAAGAAAAGCAAGGAGGGGCTGGAGAGATGGCTCAGAGGTTAAGAGCACTGGCTGCTCTTCCAGAGGTCCTGAGTTCAATTCCCAGCAACCACATGGCGGCTCATAACCATCTGCAATGAGATCTGGTGCCCTCTTCTGTATACCTAATAAATAAATAAATCTTAAAAAAAAAAAAAAAGAAAGAGAAAAACAAGGAGAAGGCTGCAGAATATGCTAAACTTCTGGCTGAGAGAATGATGGAAGCCAAAAAAAAAAAAAAAAAAAAAAAACCACCAAGAACAGATTGCCAAGAGACAGGCTACCTGTACTGAGAGCTTCTGCCTGGGTCCAGTCAAAAATAAGTCTTTAAGAGGAACAAATAGCTGAGTGTGGTGCACGCCTTTAGTCCCAGCACTTGGGAGGCAGAGGCAGGAGGATCTCTGAGTTCAAAGCCAGCCTAGTCTACAAAGTGACTAGGGCAACCAGAGCTACATAGAGAAATTTTGTCTCAAAAAACAAACAAACAAAAAACAAAGAGAGAGAGACGGACATACATACGCTTTTTTTTTTTTTTTTTTTTTTGGTTTTTCGAGACAGGGTTTCTCTTGTGTAGCTTTGCGCCTTTCCTGGAACTCACTTGGTAGCCCAGGCTGGCCTCGAACTCACAGAGATCCGCCTGGCTCTGCCTCCCGAGTGCTGGGATTAAAGGCGTGCGCCACCACCGCCCGGCCTCATACATACGCTTTTAATCCCAGCACTCAGGAGGCAGAGGCAGGCGTATCTCTGTGAGTTCAAGGCCAGCCTGGTCTACAGAGCGAGATCCAGGATAGGCACCAAAACTACACAGAGAAACCTTGTCTCAAAAAAAATGGAAAAAAAAGAAAGAAAGGAAGGAAGGAAGGAAGGAAGGAAGGAAGGAAGGAAGGAAGGAAGGAAGGAAGGAGGAGGAAGGAAGGAAGGAAGGAAGGAAGGAAGGAAGGAAGGAAGGAAGGAAGGAAGGAAGGAAGGAAGGAAGGAAGGAAGGAAGGAAGGAAAAATAAACAATCAGGGGGAAAAAAATCCTCCTGCATTTGGCCCTTTATGGGCATTCTCTTCCTGGATAGGGAAGTACCCCTAGGTCCTTCCTGGAAGTCTTAAACAATTCGCATGGCTTCCATTCTGGATCTGTGTCAGCTGCCCTGCCTTGGGGATACTGGCCTCTCTGGCCTCCACTTACTCCTCTGCAGACTGGACTCAGCTTGTGTGCCCTGCACTTGTCCCACAAGTCTGTCGGTAACCAGCAAGCATGAGTGAGGGTCCCCAAGTGAGAGACACCACAAGCCCCGGCAGTGCACACTGGTGACCTTGCATAGAATTTGGGTTCCCTGCAGGTGGACGGTTCTGTGAGCGGAGGAGCCTGTCTGAGGACTAGACCAGGGAGATACGCTCTCAGCCCTCAGGTTGGAACAGCACACTGCGCCTGGTGGAAATGTGCTTCCAATTACAGTGTGGATAGGACCCGCTAGATTCCCGCGGAGGGGACGTTAACCAGTTCCTGCCACAGTGGTGGTGATGACCCTGGCAGATGCCAAGGGATTGGAAGAAAAGGCTGGGCAAGGGCAAGGCCTTCTTCAGAGGACTGAGGCACAGATATGACATGTGTAGGCTCTAAGAGAAGTGGCCTCCAGATAATGCCAGGCCTGCGAGTCAGGCCCCTGGGTGAAGAAAGGTTGGCAGCTCTGGCTCCTGACCTTGGACGAGGCCCCAGCTTCTAGGCCTCAGCAGCTCAGCATCTCTGACCCCCAGTAGAGTTTACATGGGGTCCTTTGGTAGGGGTGGGGGGGGAGGGCATGCATAATGAAGACTATAGGTGAGGGATGGTTAGCATAGAAAACAGTGATTCTCAACCTGGGGGTTGCGACCCCAGGGTCAAATGACCCTTTCACAGGGGTCACCACAGGAAAACACAGATATTTACATTATAATTCATAACAGGAGCAAAATCACAGTTATGAGGAAGCAGTGAAAATAATTTTATGGTTGGGGGTCACCACAGTACGAGGAACTGAATGAAAGGGTCGCAGCGTTTGGAAGGTTAGAACCACTGACCTAGAGCCTTTCTTTACACAGTGTGCAAAGGAAACAGGTAGCCTTTCTGGGGCCAGCCTCAAGTACTCATACTGTTGATTCTATTATTTTGAAAGAAACTTGCATTTTGAAGCAATATCTTACTCATTATCTTTGTCACATTTTAGTCTCTAGGACTGAGGCTGGAGAGGCTGTGCACTTCCCTAGCACATACAGACAGTGCTCTGAGTCCTGTTCCCAGCAACCCCCACCCGCCCACAATCAATCATCAATCCATAGTACACAGAGGTTTTTAAAAACCACCAATGGCCCTTTGCTGATTGTTAACATGTCAGAGGTGGGATTTAAGACCAAAGAGCTGATCTGAACATTCTTAGGGTGCCTCAGATTTTGGGGCTCAGCCTGTGAGTAGCTTCCCTCCTCCAAACGAGGGCAGCATGGACATTGACCAGGTGACAGAAGATGGCTCTGACCCCCAGAGGCCACCTAGCCATGTCCTAAGTAGTATCTCACTGAGACACAACAGAGAAAATTAAGAATCTAGGATATGGCCGGGCAGTGGTGGCGCATGCCTATAATCCCAGCACTCGGGAGGCAGGTGGATCTCTGTGAGTTCAAGGCCAGCCTGGTCTACAGAGCTAGTCCAGGACAGGCTCCAAAGCTAGGGAAACCCTGTCTTGAAAAACCAAAAAAAAAAAAAAAAAAAAAAAAAAAGAATCTAGGACATGAGCCCTGTCGGCTCCAGCCTGGCTTTGGCCGGCCAGTGGTTTCTAAAATGTATTCACTATGAGTAGAAATGATTTTATATACATTTTTAAATGTACATAGAGGAAATGTAAGGAAAAACTTCAAACCCAATTGCTCGGAGTTACCACACTCAAGTCACTGGGAAGCGTCTTTCCAGTCCTGGCCCTGTGTGCGGAGGGCATGCGTACTGAGTGACCGGGCACTTGTTGAATTCGGCCTCTTGAAGCTGCTGAGAGGGGACACGTGGAGCCAGCCCTGTTGTGAGGCTGACTACGCATCATGGCCCTTGATGCGTCTTGGGTGTCTGGTGTGTTGGGTGAAGGCTTCCTGTGGAGACCGGGACGAGGCTCTCTCAGAGACCCTGGGCCACTCTCCAGAATTCTGATGCCAGCCTGCCTGGGGTCAAGTCCCACCCCAGCCTCTTACTAGTTGCTGACCTGGGAGTATGTTTCTTGATCTCCCTGGGTCTTAGTTTCCTCTTTTGCAAGCCAATGGTAATAACAGCCCCAGCCCCAGCCCTACCCCCCAGGGAAGCGTAGGAGTAGAGGAGGAGCTCAGAGGCATTCATGAGGAGGCCCACTCCTTGAGGACCTCCTATAGTGAGAGGATTTGGGGCAGATGGGAAAGAGCCTGAGCCTCATGGGTAGCTCAAGGGCACAGCTGCTCCTGCAGCTTGCTTCCTTCCTTCCTTCCTTCCTTCCTTCCTTCCTTCCTTCCTTCCTTCCTTCCTTCCTTCTTTTCTTTTCTTTCCTTTCAAGACAGAGTTTCTCTGTGTAGTTTTGGTACATGTCCTGGAACTCTCTCTATAGACCAGGCTGGTCTCGAACTCACAGAGATCCTCCTACCTCTACCTCCAGAGTGCTGGGATTAAAGGCGTGCACCACCACCGCCGCTCCTGCAGCTTTCTTATCCTGCTCTTGGGCTCCTGCAGGGTTAGGGTTGGCCTTCCTCCTCGGCTGCCCTTTTGCCAGGGCCACTCCAGGGTGGGCAAGCAGAGGCAGTGTGGCCTAGAAGTCCACACTTCGACCCCTTAGCTTTGTTCTTTAGCAGTGGGGATGAAGGAGGGTAAAGGAGGGTCTTGAAGGGATCAGGAAGAAAAAGGGGAGGGAGATTGATGAATGCCTTAGAGTCAAGGGTCACATCCGCTTACCCATCCCATGACAGGTAGGAACACCGAGGCCCAGAGGACTTCTTCCCAAGGTTTCCAGCGTCAGGCTGGGTGACCGGCCTAGGTCCTCTTTGTACCAGTTCACCTTTCAAATAAGGCTGAGCAGTCTCTGGAGGCAGACCGTGGGGGTCGGGGGCGGGGAGGGATCCTGATGCCTCCTCGGACACTGTCAGGTATACACGGTCAGCAAGCCACTCACCTCTTCCTGTGCCTCAGTTTTTCCTTCCCCAAAAGTGATTATAAGAGCTCTCTTGGAGCTGAGGGTGTAGCACAGTCGTTAGACTGCTTGGTAGAGTAGTGTGAAGCCCTGGGTTCAGTCTCTAGCACCTCATAAACCAGCATGGTGGGCCAGGCCTGGAATCCCAGCATTCATGGATCTCTGTGACTTCAAGGCCAGCCTGGTCTACATACAGAGTGAGTTCCAGGATAGCCAGGGCTACACAGAGAAACTGTCTCAGAAAACCAAATAAACACCGGAGATAGGAGGATCAGAAGTTCTAGGTCATCCTTGGCTACATATGGAGTTTAAGGCCAGCTTGGGATACATGAGACCTTGTCTCAAAAAAACATAATAATAATAATAATAATAATACTTTTAAAATGAGATAGAGAGGTGTTGCACTCTGGGATTGTGGCTACTGGGGGCTCTGGTAAGCACCAAAGCTGGTCAGGACCTGGGGATGGGTCACAGTACTCCTCCTGTGTGCTGGCAGCCCTGCTCTTCAGGGGAGCCGTTTTTAGCTACATTTCTTTTTCTAATTCATTATTATTGTTGTTGTTGTGATTGTGCGTGCATATGACGCACCTGTTCAGGGCACATATGTCATAGAGTGCATACAGAGGTCAGAGGGCAGCTTGGCAGAGTCAGTTCTCTCCCTCCATCTTTACGGGGGTTCCTGGGATCGAATTCGGGTCTCCAGGTTTACACAGCAAACACCTTTACCTGGTGAGCCGTCTTGCTGAAGGGGATGCAGAAGTTCAGAGTCGCCTGCCCAGATTCCAACCTCAGGCTGCCAGGCTCTGGAGTGCCCATCTTTGTTGTTGGGCCTGGTACCCCTCTGCACAGGCAAGGGGGTCTAGCTGGGCCCAGGCCCTTTGACACCTGCACCCTGGGGGCAAGGGAGAGCCGGGAAGTCCCACCCCCACCCCCCCACCCCCCCACCCCCCACCCCCCCACCCCCCCACCCCCCACCCCCCCACCCCCAGGGCAGAAGTGCCCTCCCCTAGCTCTCCTGGGCCTCTTTTTTGTTGTTTCTTTGCTCAGAGGCCGACTATCTTCCTCAGAGCCTGACGCCTAGCTCTTCCTGTTTAGAATTAGACTCTGGACTTTCCTTCAGGGGCGGTTACACGTTTGTTTTGTGTTTTGTGTTTCCCCCCCCCAGCCCCTTTCCCTGGCAGTTTGGGTCACCCAGGCTCAGAAGCAGTCCTGGTCCCACAGCCCACCCCCTGACGCCCACCTGAAGGAGCAGGAGGGTCCTAGTTGGCGTGAGAACAGGAGGATGGCGGGGCGTCATGTTGCCGGCATGAACACTCGGGGTCCACTAGTTTGTCCTGAGCCTCACCCTGTGACTCCTCCAGTACCACACCAAGCTGAGAGTCCCTGGTTCCCTACAGCACTCATGTATAAGCCCAGACACCCCAGGAAGGAGATTCATCTATACACACACACACACACACACACACACACACACACACACACAGAGAGAGAGAGAGAGAGAGAGAGAGAGAGAGAGAGAGAGAGAGAGAGAGAGACTCCAGTGGAACTCTGCCTGGCTGAGATGTGCTGCTGTGAGGGAGAGAGCCCCAGCTGAGGTAGGAGCCGGGAGCCCGGGGCTTCTGCTTGGCCATCCAGCCCATGCTGGGTTAATCCATTCTGGCTTGGTAACCAGTGATTCTAGGTCCTTATTTGATATTCATGGGGAACCCAGGTGGGTGACTTTGTAGAGACACAAGGAATTGGAAAGGGAGCCTCCGCTGAGGTATGTTCAGGTTCGTTCCAAGGTCTAGTCCCAGCCCCACCTCTTCCAAAAGGCATCTCTGGCCTCCCAGATGAGTCTCTCTCTCTCTCTCTCTCTCTCTCTCTCTCTCTCTCTCTCTCTCTCTCTCTCTCTCTCTCTCTCTCTCTCTCTCTCTCCCCCCAAATGCAGGGAAGGCCTAAGCCTGGAGTGCAGCTCTGGGAAGGCCCTGGCCCCTCCGGCCTCACAGCTTTCTGGCTTCAGATAGTCTCCGAAGGTCTCTGTCTGATGTGAGAGGTCCAGGCACCAAGAAGCTGTCCCATGTGTGCTATGTCTATGGCTCTGTCCCTGTCCCCAGGGTAAAGACATGTGAGGTTCCCCGTGGCTATGAGCTCCTGCTGGGCAGGCTCTGGGGCTCACCCATCCTGACCTGGCCTGGGGGTGTTGACTGAGGAAAAAAAAATCTACATTAGTAAAATGAGGTCTGAGGTCCCTTGTGAGCCTCACCCGGATGAACTCTCTACTCTGTCTGTGACGCCAGAGCACAGGCACAAACATCCAGCACCTTGCCCCTGCCTTGGGCACAGCCTGCTGCCTGCCTGCCCTTTGGTGGGAACTGGCAGACCGAAGTGAGCCTGGCTCTTTGTGGCCCTTAGCGGGGCTTCTGTTCCTCCCCCGAACTCATTTCTGAGGTTGGGGGCATCTGGGAAGAGCAGTCTTTGAGGCAGGTCCCTGGAGATGGCGGTCAGTGTGTGGGCAGCAGCCAGCATGCCTGAAAAACCTCAGACTGGGCCTGGCAGGCTGGCGGGAGCCTGGGCCGGAGGAGGCCATGCCCACAGCCTCTGAGGCTCCCCTCTGGGGCCCAGTGAGATGGGGCTCATATCCTGCTCTAAGGACCAGGAGGCTCACATAGGTGGCAGAGGCCATGGGAAGTCTCACCTGCAGACCCCCAGACCTCCCAGGCCCCCATTCGTCCCAGAGGGTCCCCAGAGAAAGGCAGGAGGCCAACCCTACCTCATTCTTCTCCTCCTTCCCCCGTGACTAACTTCATTTGTGTGCGTGTGAATGTGCACACGTGCGTGTGTGCCTGTGCTTCTGTGTGAGCGTGGAGGCCCAGAGGTCAACTAACTTTAGAAAGAAGCATAGCTCTTGGCTCCCTCTCTCCACCTGCTCTCAGAGCCCTCAGGGAAAGCCCGCTAGCCCAGGAATCAGGGCTTCAGCCCCTCACCCCGAGCCCAGCCGCACCCCAGAGACTGGGAAAGCTGGCTGTTCTAACCGGCTGGAGGGCAAGAGGGGTCTGGAATTTGGAACCAGAGAGCCAGTTCCTAGCCTGGCTTTGCTTCCAACTGGCTATGGAACTCTGGCCCCAGCCCAGACCCCCAAGACCACTATACCCACAGCCTGTTGTGAGGAGACATTGGTGCAGCAGCCGGCTTGGGAACCAGGACGAGCACAGTGACTGCCGACCCACAGCGCCTCCAGCATCCTGCCCCCAGCTCTGCAGGCTGCCCAGCCTGCCAGGGCAGCTGAGGCCCCGTGGAGCCGATGGAATCAGGGCCCTTCCCTTCTTTGTGTGCGGACGCTTCCTTCCCCTCACAGAAGAGCGCTTGTTGCTGCTTTATCAGGCCCTGGGGAAAGCCGGGGCCAGCCAGGCTCCCAGCTCAGAGCCCCTGGGAGGCCGCCAGCCGGGAGGGAGCAGACATCCAGGCTCAGTCTCCAGCCAGTGGTGACTGGTGGCTGGGCCATCCCCTCCCTGCCCCTGACCCCAGCAGCTCCAGCCTGTCGGCCTGGCCCAGGAAGCCAGCCCTTCCCTGGCATGTCCTGGGGCCTCACAGCCTGTCTGTCATCGGGGTCCCTAGAGACAACAAGTGCCTGGGAGAGCTCTGCCCCCAGCTCAGGGCTTCTTCCCTACTAGAACATAACGTTGGCCTTCTTCAAGATCAAGGGTTAAGCAAGGGATCTGTGGCCTGAAAGTGGATGTGCGTCTAGGCGCATGGTACCCTCGGTTTACGTATTTGAACAGTAGTGAAGATGGAGTCCACAAGAAGAGAAGGCAGGCGATCACCCAGCCTACCGCATGACCTCTCAAAAGTTAATAGGGAAGACACATGAGAAAAAAGCCTTAAATCAAGGGGCTGGGGAGACAGTTCAGTGGGTAAAGTGTCTGCCTGGAGTTTGATCCCCCAGAACCCCCACAAAAAATCCTGGGCTTGGCGCCATCCACCCACAACCCCAGCACTGGAGTGGCAGAGAGAGAGGAGCTTGCTGGCCAGACAGTCTTGCAGAATCTGTGAGCTCCATGTCCAGTGAGAGACTCTGTCATGAAGAACAAGGTGGAGAGAGAGTGAGGAAGACGCCCAGTGTTGACCTCTGACCTCCACGTGTGTTCTCACATGTGTTCATGTACACATAATGCAAGCGAGAAACCAGTGTGGGGGTGGGGGTGGGGGGTATGGGGGGGTGGTAATGATGACGACAGGAGTCAGGATGTTGGTCTGCCAGGCCCAGGCTGAGCTGAGATGGTTGTGCCTATCTCTGTAAAAGATTTGTTCACTCACTCAAGACCCCAAAGCTTTTCTGGCATCTACGTGCAAGTTGGTCCCAGACCCTGATGACCTTTAAGCAAGCTATGCCAAGACTCACCTCTGTGGGACCATCTGGAAAGCCCACCCTTGCTCAGATGCCCAGGGCTCAGCTCTGGCAGCATTCTGGAAATCAGCACTGAGTCAGCACCTGGGTGACCAGAGAACACAGATGAATGGCTCTGCTTGACCCTGAATCCCCAGCATGCCGAAGAACTCCTGGTATCCAGAGTGTCCTGGGAATCTGTGGAGGAGTGGGTGGATGGATGGGTGGGTGCCTGGATAAATGGAGGAGAGGCAGCTAATAAATAACCACCCTAAAAGTCAGTGGCCCGTTGGCTTCTCTGTTGCCGGTGTCTGGAGTGTGGTGTGATGTACCTGTGTATCTAATGGGGGCGTGGCTAGGTGAAGTGTGGGGGCTGCTTATGGGCTTGGCTGGGCCTCTGCTGCGTACAGCAGACTTTTTCCGGGGAAGCTCTCCGAGGCTGGGAGAAGTGGTTCTGAAGGTTGGCAGTGGCCTGGGCCAACTTCCTGGCCCTCCGACTGCTCAGGGGCCAGGGCACAGGAATGGACCAGTTAATGCTGGCCCATTGGCAAGCCTGGGCATCCAACAGATCACTTCTAACTGCTATAGTGCCCAGATGCAAATGGGGAAACTGAGGCCTTTGGGAAAGAAGGCCTTGACCCAGATCTGATCCTTGGCATGCTGGAAGGGTGGAAGGTCATTCAGGTCCAGTTCTATGAATGATTGTTTGTTCTTTGTAGGTAGACTGGAAAACTGGAGGGGAACCAAATCCGGGGCCTCTGTGAGAGTAGTGAGTGTTCTTAACTTCTGAGCCATCTCCAGCCCCGAATGTTCTGTCATTTGAAAACATCTGTATTCTCTTTTCCTTCAGAGCCCGTAAGATTGCTGGAAAAGCAGCTGCTGAATGGGAGGAGCAGCTACGTGTAAGTCTGTACATTTCTGTGTTGGTAATTTTTATCTTAATATTTACATTCCCTGTGTGTGGAAAAGTATATGAATGTGTGTGCATGATCTTGTGTGTGTGTGTGTGTGTGTGTGTGTGTGTGTGTGTGTGTGTGTGTGTGTCTGTGTGTGTGTGTGATGGGACCCATATGCCAGGGCAGGTGCTTAGAGGTAATAGGTCAACCCTGGGTGTTGATCTATGCCTTTCCATCTTGTTTGAGACAGGGTCTCTTGCTGCTGTGTCTGCCAAGCTAGACTGAAGCTTATGGTAATTCTCCTGTCTCAGTGTCCCCCAGCAAGGAGTGCTGGGATTGTACACACTTGCAACACTGCTTCCTGCTTTTATGTGTGCTCTGGGGATCCAAACTGGGACCTCAGGCTTGTGGAGCAACCACAATTACCCACAGACCCAGCTTCCCTGCCCAGTTCCTTGATTTTGAACGGGTGGGAGGAAATCTGGGTTGTGCCGAGGATCTGCAGACGTGGTCTTACATTCCCACAGGCCAGTTGTTTCATTTAAGCAACAACCCCTCTCAAAAGCTTTCAGTGGAGGGGCTGGAAGAGGGCTAGTGGGCGAAGTGCTTCCGGAGCAAGGATGAGGACCTGAGTTCAGTTCCCAGAGCCCATGTAAAAACCCGGGTGTGGAGGTACACCGTTGTAATCCTAGCACTGTGGGCCAGCCACAGGAGGATCTCTGGGGCTTGCTGGTCAACCAGCCTGGTCTTATTGGCAAGCCTCAATGTCAAAAATAAATAAATAAATAAATAAATAAATAAATAAATAAATAAATAAATAAAATGAAGAGTGACCAAGGAAGATACTCCTTATTGACCTTTGACACATCCCACAGCACACACACATGAACATGTACCCCCACACGTGAACAGGTATAACACACACACACACACACACACACACACACACACACACACACACACACAAGAAAAGCTAGGGGTATAGCTCAGTTGGTAGAGGGCTTACCTTGCACGCACAAGGCCCTGGGTTTGATCCTTAGAACCATAAATCTATGGCTGTGCATTCCTATTATCTAATCATGGAAGGTAGAGAAGGACGATGAGAAGTCCAAGGTTACTACCAGCCATGGTAGCATATGCCCTTAATCCAGCCCTCAGGAGGCAGAGGCAGACAGATCTCTGTGAGTTCAGGGCCAGCCTCATCTACATAGTGAGTTCTAGGCTAGCCTGGTCTACATAGTGAGATCCTGACTCAAACACACCCCGAAGATGAGCATGTTGTGGGGTCATAGCTGTCCTGAGTGTCAGCGTGACAGGCGCCACTGTCCTGAACCTTCCCCCAACATCAAGTACAGGGAGGCTTCCTGGAGGAGGGGATCTTTGGGCCGAGTCTGTGGACAACCAGAAGGAAGAAACAGGAAGTCAGAGCTTGGTTCTGAGGCTGGTGGGGGCCATAGAGACAGCCCTGACAGGGGAGGGGGAGCTGGAAGAAAGTTGTCTTTGGAGGACAGTGGCTGTGGCCAGGCCAGCTACTCATGCCTGGACTAAGGAAAGGCCAGGGGGTATACTGCGCTTCTTCCTGGGGGAGGGGTGGGGCATTTAGACCCGCTGCTTTCACAGAAGCCAAAGAAAGCTAGCTAGGGTTGTTCCTGGCGTTACTAGGTCAGAGCCTGTGCCCAGGTAGTCATAGCAAGTTAGGCTGGGCCACCCATCCTCAATGGCCAACTAGACAAATAACAGCGAAAACAAAGGAGAGCTATTCACTGTGGCCACATGGAAAGAGGACCAAAGAGGTCCAGTGACTGCCAGTCCATCTTCAGGGGCTTGCTGACATGGGGTTCAGGTTTAAACAGAGGTCCAGAATTATGCATAACTGAGCGGTTATGGTCCTAGTGTGGTACCGCCCACCATCTTGGCTCAGCTCCAGTCTGTCCGGCAAGGTGGTTTGATAAGAGGTCAAAACTGCATGGAATCTCTGGGAGACAAGCTGTCCCTGTGGCTGGTGCCAGGATTTTTAGCCTTTTCCTTATACCCAGCATGAGATTCCTGGGGGGAATTCCAGGTTCCTGAGGTCCCTAGTCTATCTGAACAGTCTCCTTAGATGATCCATCACAGGCTCTCACTATATATACAGTTCCACAAAGGCAACTGGGGTCTGAGGTCACTCACGTCCGGGTGGCAGCGGTATCTGTGAACGGTGGGATGAAGCTGTCTTGAGACTGGGAAGGGTATCCTGACGCAGGGTGTCCCCACTTTAGGGGCAGAAAGGAAGAGCAGGAGTCTCTTTAGGGACCTGATCACAAGGAGGAGGGGACCTGGGTTGGAAGACACCCTGGGCAAGGGAACAGCCAGGGGTATATCTGGTCCCAGGAAGGTCAGAGCTGCCAACTGCCTATTGGGAGGCATCCAGGACAACCCCCCCCCATTAGTTCCACGGACACCCACCACTGTCCTCTATCTGGCCTCCCCTTATCTCTACCACACAGTGGCCACGGAGCACTTATAAACCCAACCAGACCACAGGAGTTAGAAGCTCCTGGCTTCTCACTCTGCCTGCCTTCAGCAGCATCTTTACCTGAATCCTCCATTGTTACCTCCCCTCTCAGGTCTCCCCTGCTCTTCACAGGGGGCCTGCTCCAGACTTCCTTAACTTGAAGGATCTCCTCAGGCTCCCCACACCTCTCCAAACACCCCGACTTCTCTGGGGTCTCATTCAGTGATGCTTTTTACGGGAAGCTTCTAGAACATGCCTCTCAGCCCCCAGTAACTTCAGATTCCCACTTCATGAGGCCACGCTCCAGGAGAAACCCTCCTCCTGCCTCACCTATCCTCATTAGAACAGGAATCCAGCTCTGCTGTGGCCTCCACAATGGCAGACAGAGCAGAGCCTAGCACTGAGAAGGGACCTAGGAAATCTGAATGCTGAATTTTGGATTGAAAATAGAGAGAAGGGCTGGGGGAAGCTAATGTATGTAAGGGCTGTTGTACACCGGATGCTGAGAGGGAACTTGGAGGCATGCAACACTTGGAGGAACAGAGGACTTAGCCAGGGTGCCTTCCAGTCTGTCTTCCAGTTCCTAATTGGAGGACAATGGTGGCCACCGCTGGGCACACAGAGTGTGTTCAGTGGATGCTAGTAGCCCTGTGCCTTCAAGCCTGAAAGGACAGTCCCTGGGGTCCCGGGGACCAGACAACCACCAGGATGGTGGTTTTCCAGCGAGGGGAGGATCCATCCATCCTGTACTCCTGAGCCATCTAGGGTATAACCGCTTGTTACCTCTGCTGGCCCCTGGAGGCGGCAGAGTGAACATTGGGGTGGCCAGGGGCCCCCGGGCCGGATGTCTGAGCCCGGCCTCGGAGCCGCCTTATCACCGTCTGCCGCCTGCCGCCTGCCTCTCTGCTGTGCCGGCTCCGCGCTGGCGGGAGCGTCCCCCGGGGCTGTGCGTCGGCCGAGCTGGCTCTGGGTTCCTCCTCTGTGCTGTGCGACCTGGGAGCAGCAGGGCTGAGCTAGAAGAGACCTGGGAAGGACCAAGAGGACGATGGAGTGGGGAACACTGTCCAATCCTCATAGCAGAGAAGAGATGTTTGGAGTCCATTGCCCAAGCCATGCGTGTTCTCAAGAGATCCCGCGCCCCCTCCCGGAGGGTGGGGTCGCGGGGGAGAGGGGCGCTGAAAAGGTGGCAGAAGTCGGGCCAGCTAGTCCCCATGGTGTGGTTTAACTCGGAGGTTAGCCTGCAAGGTTTAGGCCCCACTGGATTCTGGAATCCACTGGGCTCCCTCTAGGCTGGGTGAAGATAACCAGGTCTCCACAAGCCCCTGGCTTCTTTCTGATCTCAGTCACACTCGCCGCTTTGGGTCTGGTGGTGGCTCTGACCTCAATAAATGTTCTCCATTTCAGCCTCCAGGAACAGGGTCCCAGCCTGAGGTCTGCAGTGCCCGGGGAGGCAGGACTGAAACCTCCCTCCAATGCCAATGAACCACCTAGGGACCACTGAAGGGTGCTACCAGGGAGTGGTAGTGAAGTCTGTCATCTCAGCCACTGGGAAGGCTGAGACAGGACAACAAAGTGAGTTCAAGGGTAGCCTGGGCAACCTAGTGAGACCCTAAGACCTTTAAACAAAAGGTTAAAACAGGGTTAAGGATAGCTCAGTAAGAGCACTTGCTAGGCCCTAGATTCAATCCCAGCTCTACAAAACGACAATGTAGGAGCCCTCCAGAACAGAAGAGTGCTCCCTCCTTGAGATGGGGCATGGTGATGGTAGGTTCCTCTCTTCCACTTTCTGGCCACTTTCCCGGTCATCAGCAAGACTGGCCAGGTTGGTTTATGGTGTGCCAGACTTAGGAAGGATGCTGAGCTGAGAGGAAAGGCTGAAGTCCTAGGGAAGGAGAGGAGCTGGTGACACCTGGGAGGGGACCAGGGCTAAATCAGATGGTATGGAGGAGGATGGCAGTGCACCAGCAGACTTGGGCGTGGAAGCCTGGGAGGGTGATTTAGGTAGAATGATGCCGAGGTGTCTGGGGTTGTGTGGTGAAGGGTAATCTGGGTCCCATTGAGCATACTCTCACACCCAAGACCAGCAGGGAGGACTGAGTTTATAGCCCATGAAATAGGAAGTCACAACAATCGGTGGCATGCCCATTTTACAGATGGGTACATGCTTCGCAAATTGGGAATATGAACATGAGAGGGATTATCCTATAGTACAAGCACCAGCTGCAGGAAATGAAAGTATGGAGGGGTCTCTGGGTTCTGCATGCCAATCTCCCCCACCTTCCTTCCCCCCCCCTCCCTCTCTCTTTCTTTTTTTAGACAAGGTGTCATGCAGCACCTAACGCTGGCCTTGAACTTTCTATGTAGCCAAGCATGACCTTCAACTTCTGATCTTCCATTCTTTATCTCCCGAGGGCTGGGGTTATAGGCATGCGCCACCACCACCATGTCCGGTTTATTCAGTACAGTACCCAGGGCTTCGGGCATGCTAGACAAGCATTCTACCAACTAAGCCGCATCCCCAGCCTCAACTATGCCCTTATGGATAGAGTCAGAGGCCCTAAGAGGTGCCAGGCTTGGCCCCATCTCTTCCTTCCTAACCATGGCATCCTTCCCAGGCCAGGAGCTGGTTAAGAACACAGACTGCTCTGCCCGCCAGGCCTCTTGCTTCATGGGGCCAGAGTCAGGCCCAGGATTCTGTATTATCAGCAAGCATCTTGGCTGGTCTGGGTCTGCTGCTCACCCCCAGGCATTTGGGGCCCTGCAGTCTCTTTTCAAGCTTACCCCAAAGGCACACACTCCCAGCTCCCTCCACTGTGCACAGCCCAGGCCCTTCCTCTTCAGGCTCCCCTTCTTGCAGAAAAGTGAAAACACATGGTTTCCTGGGCAACCACATCCCTCCTCCCAGCTTGCTCTGAGACCTCCCAGCAACTGACTCTGTGACTCTGTGTGGTTCAGAGGAATATTTCAAATACCAGCTTCCCCAGGCATGATCCAACAAAGGCTCATCCCTCTCAAACCCTCTCTCTGAGGGGCCATAGCCCTGTTCCTCTCAAACTTGTAGGCATGGGATCTTGGGAAACGGTCCATACCATCACCTTGGTTACCACATAGGTCCGTTCACTGAGAAGGCCATTGCTATGTGACCTTAGGGGTCTGTTTAGCTGGGGGTTAGAGCCAGAGAGAGAAAGGGAGCTCATCTTAGGGCACACAGCAAAACCGGTTTGACAAGGTACTGAAATGGAGAAAAGGAGGGTTGATTGGCTATCTACTGTCTGCCAGACATAGGATTGGTATCTTTGAAAACTAACCCTGTAGGGCCCATGTTTTAAAAATTTGATGCGTATGGGTATTTTGTCTACATGTATGTATGTGTACCACATACATGCATGGTACCAGCGGAGGCCAGATCCCCTGGAACTAGAGTTAAAGACAGTTATATGTCACCATATCAATGCTGAGAATCAAACCTGGGTCTTCTGCAAGACCAACCAGTTAACCATTATGCCATCTCTCCAGCCCCCATAAGGACAATTCTTATTTCCATGCTATAACTGAGTAAGACAGAGCTCAAAGAGGTAAAGTGCTTTACCTGGGGTCACCAGCAAGTAAATGGCACGCTCTAGGACTGTCTCCTCCCTAAAGTCACTGCCAGAGACTACTGTTCTCCAGAGTCAGAGAAGTCATGGGCGCTGAAGATGCCTGCCTGGTGTTGACCTTTGCTGTTTTGTTGGGAGAATTTGACTAATGGTCTCTGGAGGCTCAGATGAGGGCCTCTCTCTTGTCTGTTCTTGGCCCAGATCCCCTGTCAGTATTCCTATACAGCCCCGGGCATCTTCAGGAGGGTAAGTAGAGACAGGGTCCATTTGCATCCTCCGTGCCATCTTTCTGGACCTGCTGGTTTTGTTGTTTGCTTTGCTTTGTTTTTGAGGCAGGGTTGCACTATTTAGCCCAGGGGATTCTCCTGTCTTAGCATCCCAAGAGCTACATTAAAGGTGTGAGCTACGATGCCCAGTTTAGGGGTTTGGAATAGAAGACACCAAGAACATGCACATTTGTGAAAAGGTGCTCCGACAGTATCTCTATGTGCAATTAGGAGTATGTAGGTCATTTGAGTGGCCTGTGTCATTGGGTATGTGTGGGAACAGGTGAGTACTTGGGCATACTTTCATGTGTGTAGGTTGAGTGTGGGTGACTATATGTGCAAGTGGGTGTGATCAAGGTTGTGGGTGATGTGAGATCAAGTTTATTTTTTTATTTTTTTATTTTTTTGGTTTTTCGAGACAGGGTTTCTCTGTGTAGCTTTGCGCCTTTCCTGGAGCTCACTTGGTAGCCCAGGCTGGCCTCGAACTCACAGAGATCCACCTGGCTCTGCCTCCCGAGTGCTGGGATTAAAGGCGTGCGCCACCACCGCCCGGCGAGATCAAGTTTATTATAACTGTTGTAGGGAGGGTCATTGTGACTGGTTGGGGCATGTGTATGTGAGAGTCTAGGTTCCCACGAGGCTGTCTACTAATATGCTGTCTGTGATAACGTGTATGAATGTGTGTACATATGAATGCTTTTGTTTTACTCTTCCTGATCTCTTCTGGTATTGGTTGGGCACAACTTTCATCCTCAAGTTTCCCATAAGGGTAACAATGAGGGATAGAAGAGGAGTACCCTAGGGGTCCCCATGAGGCCAGCGGGAGGGAGGCTGGAGTACACTTCCCTATAGCCAGCTCAGGGACCGCCTATTAGCTCTCTCCCTCTCTTCCCCCCCCCCCCTTTCTGCTAGGGAGCTTAAGAGGATGTGGAGAGCATGTTTTCCACCCCAATCAGGTCTCTTTGGTAAGAAAAGAAAAACCCACAAAGAGGGGGGACACTCCACAGAAGGCAGATCTGTATTGAGACGCTTTATGACGCACACACCAGATAAACTGTTTTCTAATTGTAGCAGCCTCCTCTCAAGGCCCCTGCTCTCGGGGCTTAGAAACAAATGGGCTAGAAGTAGGTTAGCACGATGCCGTGCCAGGCTGGGCTCACATCTGCCTAGGTTTGCTCAAGGACCACTGGAGAATAGGAACACAGAGGAACAGGGAAGGCTGGGTGGCAGTCAGGTCCGGCGAGGTCATTATGGTCCCTTCTCAGGAAGCCAGAGCCTCTCCTCTTTGACAGATGGCAACTCCAGCTCCATCTGAGGGTTACTAGGAAGGGAGAATGCTTTTTTCTTTTTTTCTTTTTCTTTCTTTCTTTCTTTTTTTTTTTTTTTTTTTTTTTTTTTTTTTTTTTTTTTTGGTTTTTCAAGACAGGGTTTCTCTGTGTAGCTTTGCGCCTTTTCCTGGAACTCACTTGGTAGCCCAGGCTGGCCTCAAACTCACAGAGATCCGCCTGGCTCTGCCCCCGAGTGCTGGGATTAAAGGCATGCGCCACCACCGGCTGGCCTTTCTTTCTTTTTTTAAAAAAAGATTTGTTTATTTATTATGTATACATCGTTCTGCCTGCAGGCCAGAACAGGGCACCAGATATCATTACAGATGGTTGTGAGCCACCATGTGGTTACTGGGAATTGAACTCAGGACCTCTGGGAGAGCACTCAGTGCTCTTAACCTCTGAGCCATCTCTCCAGCCCTGAAAGGAGTGTGCTTTATCTGAAGATGCCTCTGTCAGAGTTTGGAACTGAGGCACAGGGTGCCATATAAGCACAGGAGAGCACCCGGCTCGCAGACGGGGCCTGGGACCCCGACCATGCTTTCTCTTCATCTGAGGACAAGCAGGAGCAGTCCCTCTGGGCTCTTCTGACCAGAAGAGCTCAGGGACTACACAGATGAGGAGCATGGTGTGGGATAGGCGAGGTTACAGGCAAGCTCAGTTAGCATGCATTGGCCTGTGAGGCCAGGGAGGATTTCCTGGACAGGGTAGCATTTCCGTGGTGGAGGGGCTAGGCCTGTAGGGCTGCCCCTCGGTTGGCACCTACAGGCATGGTCAAGTCAGGGGTAAAAAACATGTTATCACTTACACACTTGAGTAAAATTCTTCCAATCTGAGGGCACATCAGAGCCCCCACGGTAACTGTGAGTAGACACCGTGATTGCCACCACACGAAACTGGGGATCCCTACGACTGAGCTGGTGTTCCTTGCTTTACGGCATAGGACAGGGGCAGCGGCTGGCAGCTAGACTCCAGGCTGGGCCAACAGTCCTGCTGCTCGACACGTCCCTTCTATTCCACAAGGACTTCCTGGGAATGATCAGGGCCTCTGTGCAGTTCCTGTTCCCAGCGGCTCACAGTCGCCAGGCCCAGGGAGACAAAACGTGCATGAATGTAGTGGGGCAGGGAACAATATGGGTAGGGTGGAGGAGGGCCACAGGAAGCAGGGGCAGGGACAGCCGGGAGCAGAGCTGGCCTGGGGGTTGGGGGTCACTCAGGGACTTGTGACTTGATAAGGTAAGATGACCGCAAAGAAAAACAGACCAATGAGGCGCCAAAATGGTCCATCAGTCGGGATGTCCAGGACAGGGACAGATGTTAGTACTGGAATCCTCATATCCTCCTGCATCAAGGGCCTTAAATAGTAGCAAATCCAATCCACAGTGGTCACGGGTGTCATCATAGGTATAAAAACCCCTGACATCACAGAAAAAGAAACAGATGTCCGGAGAGGTGAGATGACTTAGCTCAGTTTATTTCAGGACATGACTGAGCCAGGATGTGCCACAAGCCAGTCTGACCATAGAGCTTTGTGTCACTTCTGGCTTTCTGCCCGGGAGCAATGCCCCTAGAAACTGCATATACCTGTGTTCGAGCCCAGGGTCTCTCAGTGGCTTTATTTAGATTGTCCACAAAGTCAGAATCCCTGCCCCTCATCATTCCTTCTCCAAAGATCCCCAGTAGGCGGGGCATAGTCGTCCATGCCTATAATCCCAGAATTGGGGAGGAAGCAGCAGGAGATTTGAGCTTCAAGGTCATTCTTGATTACATAGAGAGTTTAAAGCCATCTTGGGCTCTAAGAGACCCTGTCTCAAAACAAATAGATAGGCAGAGGAACCAAAACAAAACAAGAGACCCCCAACAAATACGGCCATTTTATCCTTAGATAAAATGAAGGCTGGAGATGGTAACCTGAGTTTCAATCTCTCAGATTAATAAGCAGAGCAAAAATCCCATTTGCTAGAGGACTGGTGGACTTAATGCACTTTATTCAGAGGGAGGCAGGGAGGCGGGGAGGTGGGGAAGCGGGGAGGCGGGGAGGCCAGCTGTTTGAGTATCTGTGAGATGAATTGTGGCTGAGAGGCTTGCAGGCTGCTGTCTCTGAACCAATCATTTGACTTCATTGTGTTCTGATTTTTTTTATTAGTAAAATGTGGTTGTAACAGCTTGCTTAAATGGGATAGGAAGGCAAAGCACATTGGAGGGTAAAGGACTTTAAAGCCTCGCAGAGCCGGGCCTGGGAGTGGAGTCACACTCTGCTGCTGAGGTCTTTTCAGGCTGCCCTGCCCAATTTCAGGAAGCCCTTTATTGGCTGGAAATGTGTTCTTTAAAAAAAGGAAAGTAAATCCAACAATTATTTATTCTATTTGTATGTAGCAGAGGGTGCGCGCGCGCACATGTGTCACAATTCACCAGTAGCGGTCAGAGGACAACTTGTAGGAGTTGGTTCTCTGTTTCCGCTGTGGGTTCCAGGGTTGTTGGGTTTAGTGGTGAATGCCTTTACCCTCGAAGCCACCTCAACAGTTCTAGAGACTTCTTAGGATGAAGGAATGCTGGAGACCGCCTTAGAGATGAGGGTGAGCTTGAGCCAGCCTCTTGTGCAGGGAGGGTGATGTGAAGGGTGATCTCCTTCAGCTCACCCCCAGCCTGGTTGAAAAATGACCCTGTGCGTTCAGCCTCAGGCTTGCCTCCATTATGATGAGCAGCCACCACCTCCTCCTCCCCACCAAGGTCTACCAGGGTTCTGGAGCCTGACTCAGATTCATCTCTGTTTCTTTCATTAAAAATAAATACAAAGTTCCATTGGGATGCAGTTGACATACAATGAGGATGATGTGTTACTTGGAATGTCCAAAGCAACAAGTTTTGATGTATGTTAATGCTCATGAAGCATTCCCCACCATCAGGCTAACTGACATGCCCAGCATTGCCAAGTTCCTGAATGCCAGTCTGGAATCCTACCTGTCGCCTCTGCACTCACCCCACCCCCTGTCACCTGGCAGCACAGAGCTGTCTCCTTGTATTTAGATATTACCTTGCATTTTCAAGAATTCTATGCAGGCTTGGTGAGGTGGCTCAGTGGGTAAAGAAACTTGCTACCAAGCCTGAGGACCTGAGTTTGATCCCCAGAACCTACAGAGTGGAAAGAGGGAACTGACTCTACAAAGCTGTCCTCTGACCTCCAGCTGGGTACTGTGGCATCCATGCTCCTCTCATACTATAAGCAAGAGTAAAAAAATGTAAGTGCATGTGGTAGCACACACTTTTTAAAAAATTATTTATATTTACTTTATGTGTTTGAATGTTTTGCCTCTGTGTGTGTGTGTGTGTGTGTGTGTGTGGTGTGTGTGTGTGTGTGTGTGTGTGTGTACTACTGTGTGTGCCTGGTACCCAAAGAAGCCAGAAAAGGACACTGGATCCCCTGGAACTGGAGTTACGGATGGTTGTGAGCCACCATGTGGTTGCTGGGAATAAAACTGGGGTCCTCTGCAGCAACAGCAAGTGCTCTTAATCCTCGGCAATCTCTCCCTCCACATGGCACAGGCTTGTAATCCCAGCCTTAGGAGGCAGGAACCCCCAGAGTTCAAGGTTGACAGAGAAGAAGAAGGGAAGTTACAGAGTGGGTGGGTTTCTAGGTACAGGTGTGTAAAAGTACCAGCCTGACGATGGCGTTCAGTCCCCAGGACCCCTCGCCCCACCCTCCCTCTGAGCCAGATTCTGTGGCCTGTATCTGTAATTCCAGCACTCCAACGGCAAGATGAAGGCAGAAACTGGAGAACTGACAAGGAGCTCCTAGGCCAGCCAGCCTGGAGTGTGCAGTGGAGCCTGTAAGAAACAATGAGAGAGCTTGCCTCACCAAGATGAAAGTTGGGAAACAACTCCTCAAGTTGTCTACATGTGTCATGTCATGCAAGTACCTGGACACACACACACACACACACACACACACACACACACACACCTTAAAAAATTAAGTTACAAGAAAAGGTCAGAGTAAAAATATCAATGAAATAAAAACCACAAAAAAGCTGGGTAGTGGTGGCACATGCCTTTAAATCCCAGCTCTTGGGAGGCAGAGGCAGGCAGATCTCTGTGAGTTTGAGGCCAGCTTGATCTACAGAGTGAGTTCCGGGACAGCCAGGGCTACACAGAGAAACCCTGTATCAAAAAAATCCCAAACCCAAAACAAAACCCACAAAAAAATTAATAATAATGCCAGCAAGGAGAGACATCATTACAGTCTCTAAATACTTTTTTTAAAAATGAAGGCACATTTTTCTGGAAACATGTGACAACATTTCTTTCTTTCTTTTGTTTTTTCAAGACAGGGTTTCTCTGTGTAACAGCCCTAACTGTCCTGGAACTAGCTCTGTAGACCAGGCTGGCCTCAAACCCACAGAGATCTACCTGCCTCTGCCTCCCAAGTGCTGGGATTAAAGGCATGCACCACTACCACCACCCAGCTGACAACATTTCTTGAAAGACATACTTTCCAAAACTCATTCAAGGTGAAAGAGGTAATACAAGCAGTCCCATAACTATTAATGACATTCCACTTTTTCATGAAGCAAATGGCAAATGCTCACTGGAGATGATTCTTTCAAGGACGCTGGTGTCTGGGCCTTTCCTACTGGGCCTATGTTGAACACAGGTCAAGTACAGAGGAACTCGGCATGACCATTTGTCTCAGTGACCATCCATTCCTGCCTGGGAAGAGCTGGAATCTCCCTCTGATAAATGGGTATCATGTGGGAGCGTAATGGCAGCCTGCCCCAGGGGCCTACAGAAGAGTAAGTTGGAGTCGCGAGGCAAAGACCTCAGGAAAAACAGAGTACGTAGAGTATCTGCACACTTTCGTTAGAGTTGTGATCATGTAAATGCTACCCATTTGGGTGGTTTAAGTAACAAATTAAATTTCCCACAATACTGGAGGCTGAAAGTCCACAGTCCAAGGGCAGGGAGGCTAGATTTCTCAGAAGCCTCCTTCCCTGGCGGCAGGAAGCCGCTCTTCTGTTATCCCACTGCAGTCCTTCCTCTGTGGGTACTCACTCATCCCTGGACGGCTCTGGGTAGCTAGATCCTCTCCCCTTGTTCATCTTGCTTTTCAAAACAGGGTCTCTCATGGGCCTTGAACTCACTGCTTGGGTTAGGCCGGCTGTCCAGAGAGCCACAGGGATCCCCCGGTGTCTGCCTGTCTGATACTGGAATTACTCGTGTGCCTGTTTGATTCAACATGGCCTCTGGGGGTCAGATTTGGGTGCAAGGCAAACACTTTACTAACCGAACCCTCTCTCCAGGTTCTTCAACCAACTCTTTAAAGCCTCTACTTCCGAGTACAGCTCCATTCTGAAGGACTGGGAATCAGTCCGTCAACCTGTGAACTTGGTGCTACCACAATTTAGCTCGTAACAAAATCAAATGGCAACCATTGCTCATCCCTGGCCTGAGAGAACAGACCTGGAACTTCCAGGAAGATGGAAGCATTCCAAGAAGATTTCCTGGAAGGGAAATTTAAAATTTTGGTCAAAAGGGAATTAGAAAGAAAGACTGGAAATTCCAGGCAAGTGGAACAGCAAGAACTCCAGCCTGGAAACAGGACGCGGTTCAGGAAAGATAAGCTGAGTGACTGTCTGGATGAATCACAGGGTCGATTGTCCTGAAAGGTGGAGCTAGGCTGTAAAAGGCCTTGGATGTTGGGAGAACCAGGAGCTTGATTCTGCTGCAATGGGAGCCATTGATAACATCTCGGCTCAAGAAAGAGGGGAGTGTTGTACTTTGGGCCAGAATCAGGGAAATCTGTGGAGCAAGCTAGTAATTTAGAGCGGGCGTCAAAAGCCCCTGGCCTGCTGGTTCCATGGTCGGCGTCACCACCTGGTTCCTGATTCAAAGCATCTGGGACGGCATGCTCCTGATGGCCCGTGTGACTTAGGAACCGCTGGAACTTTACTAGGCAGTATGAACAAGGGGGGCGTGGGAGGGGGCGGGGAGCAGGCAGAGATGTGACTCCTCCTCTTCCCTCCCGACTCGGCGTTTCACCCAGGAGGGAACGAAAGCCTGAAAGGCCAAGGCCTCAGTAGAGGTGGCGCCAGCTCTGAAGACTCATCTTGTGTCCGGTTGTCATGGCATCCGGCGCTGCACAGGAGGGCCAATCCTGCTTCCCCCGCCCCACTCCCTGCTCCCGGAAGCGGGGTGATCACCTGGCCTCTGCGCTTTCCACAGCGCTGTGGTTGTTTGTTTCTTTGGTTTGGAAACAACACCAAATTGCCAGGTCTCCCGGAGATTGTAGCTCGCAAAACAGTTCTAACGACAATACTTTTTTTTTTTCCAAACTGGGACTGTGAGTCTAGGCTCGTCTTGGCCCCGCCCACTCCGGCCCCGCCCACTCAACCCATGCTGCCGGTTTCTGCCTTTGGCTCCACTCAAACTCACCCCTGCTACCCTGTCAAGAGCAAGGGTCCTGAATCCTGGCTGTCCTTCCTACTGACCACAGGGAAGATACTCAACTCTTCTGCAGTTTGGGAATCAAGTACCACATCCTCGGGTTGCTAGGAGGATTAAGTGAAGGTGAACTTGGAAAGCCCCGGAATACTATTAAGCATCATGACGGGCCTGCTAAGCTTCCTTAACAGCTATCATGGTCCCATATGCCTTTGCTCTTTTGGAGTGTCTTAGTCACTGACCTCATACGCTTCATTCATTTTTACCCCCACCGGATATGGCGAGAAACGGGAGTTCCAGGACAGTGTTGCCTAGCGAGTGAGTTTGAAGCCGTTCTGTTCTCCCAGAGGCGCAGCTTTGGAAAAATAGAAAACAAAACAAAAAATCGATTGCAGTTTAATTCAGGTGTGTGTGTGTGTGTGTGTGTGTGTGTGTGTGTGTGTGTGTGTGTGTGTGTGTGTGACACACACACAGAGAGAGGGAGAGAGAGAGAGAGAACATAAGCCAATTTAAGAGAAATAAGACAACAGAGAGAGTGTCTGCTCAGCTTCCACCAGGCCTCAAACCTTGTGTCCTGGGGTTTCTAGAACATCCCGCCTTCCACCGTCCCCTACACTGTCCCAGGAAGTGAGAGATGCAGGCCGAACACAAGCTGACTGCTGCTGTAAACTGCTTCAAAATCTCCACCCCTCTCGTAAAATCCAGACGCGGCTTTTACACCCAACCTACACCGCTACTTCCTGTTTGCTGTCCACCACCTCAGACTAAGGTGTCCCCTGGAAGTTCTGAACCATTCCTTGCTCTTGTATATGTCAGTCTCTCTCTGCTTGGGGTCTTCTGTGTTCCTTCTTTTTTTTTCTCTTCTCACTTTAGGAGAGGCATCATCAGGACTGCAGTGTTCCACGGAGTTTCAGTGTGTGTGTGTGTGTGTGTGTGTGTGTGTGTGTGTGTGTGTGTGTAAGTGTAAGCACCTGAATGTTCAGTCCATAAGCTGTAAAGGCTCTGAGGAAGAATACAGAGGTAATCATTGGGATCTTCATGGCAAAGAAGATCTGTAAAGTATGATTTTCTTTGACGCCCAGGGTCCTCTTCCAAACCCCTTTCTGCGCCTCTTCTGGATCCCTGTCTCTTCCTGAGCTCCCCCAAGAGCTCAGAGCTTCCCAGGGATTTGTAGCCCATCCAAGTGCTGGCCGGCTCAACCCTGCTTAGTTCCTGAGTTAGATTAAGTCAGGAGCCTTCAGAGTGGGCCAATAAAGGCCTTCCTGGGAACTCTGATGGGGGGAGACCTGTAGTAACCTTTGCTATTTGAGGGGTAGCCAGGTAGAGACTAAGCGACCCCAGGCAGCTTTGGTGCTTCCTGTGGGGCCCAGGCTCCCTGTTCTGAAGGAAGTACTTGCCGAAGGGAGGATCTTTGAGGGGACTCAGACTCTGGTTAAATCAAGTGCCAGCGGAGTCACCGAGGCGCAGAAGGACACTTGCCTCTTGATGTTCTGAATTGTGTGCTACATTTGCAGCTGACCTGTCTTTTATATATTTACTGTGTGGTTGTCTGTGTCTACATGTGTGTCTGCCATGATTGTGAGGGTGTCCATGGAGGTCTGAAGAGGGTATTGGATCCCCCGGAGCTGGAGTTACAGACAGTTGTAAGCCACCCATCATGGGAGCCAGGAACTGAACTTGGGTATTCTGGAAGAGTAGCAAGTGCTTGTAACCACTGAGCTATATCTCCAGACCCCTCCCCCCCAACTTATTTTTAAAATGAATATGTGTGGGTAGAGAGTGTAGTGTTTGACTAGCTCTGGATTTGGTCCCCAGCATCACTGAAACCATACATGGTGGCCCTTGCCTCCAATCACGGCACTGAGGAGGAGTAGGCAGAAGGATCAGAAATACAAGGTCATCCATCGTTACTGTGATGGTTTGAATGTGAAGGCCCCCCTAGGGTCATATATTTAAATATTTGGTCCCCAATTGACAGAACTGTTTGGGAAGGATTAGGAAGCATGGCCTTGTTGGAGGAGGTGTGTCATTGTGGGCATGCTTTGAGGTTTCAAAAGCCCACTCCATTCCCAGTTAGCACTCTCCCTCCTGGAGTGTCTCAAAACGTGAGCTCTCAGCTACTGCTCCAGCACTGTGCCTGCCTGCCTGCCTCCTCCCCGCCATAATGGTCATGGACTCAATCCTTTGAAATTTCCCAAATAAATGCTTTCTTTAATAAGTTGCTTTGGTCATGGTGTCCTATCACAGCAATAGAAAAGTAATTAAGATAGCTACATGGGAAGTTCAAGGCCAGTCTGGGTTACTCAAGGCCCTGTCTTCCCCTCAAAAATACTGGGAACTGAATAGTAATCTGAGGAGGTGGTTTTGGTGTTGAAATAATAATCATGGCTTCTGGTCTTGGGTTCTGAGCTTCACATTGGTGACTTTCCAGCTCCCTGGCGGGCTCAGAGTAGACATGGGGAGACCTGTGTAGACTAGACAGGGTCAGCACTCTTTACTCTGACCTACACTTCTTCAGTTTATTTCAGTTGATCCTAGTGGGGCCTGGTGTGACTCTGAAAGCCATTGCATGGTCTCTGTTTTCAGGTAATCTCCAGGATATCTATGTGTGTGTTTGTGTATGTGTCTGTGTGTGTGTGTGTGTGTGTCTGTGTATATCTGTATCTGTGTGTGTGTTCAACATGCGTGTTTATGTGGAGGTTAGAGATCAATATCAAGTATCCTCTTCCATTACTTCTCTTATTTATTTATTTATTTAGGTTTTTCGAGACAGGGTTTCTCTGTGTAGTTTTGGTGCCTGTCCTGGATTTTGCTCTTTAGACCAGGATGGACCCAAACTCGCAGAGATCCACTTGGCTCTGCCTCCCAAGTGCTGGGATTAAAGGTGTGTACCACTACTTTACTTTTTTAAAGGATTTTTATTTTGCCGGGCAGTAGTGGCGCACGCCTTTAATCCCAGCACTCCAGGCAGAGGCAGGTGGATCTCTGAGTTTGAGGCCAGCCTGGTCTACATACTTGTTATGTTTCATCCCTGAGTCACGTGCCTCCTAGCTGGCATACCCCGCCCCCTACCCTGAATTTCCCAGCCCAGGGGCCTATATGACCCAACCATTTTTGTTACTCACCCTTTTAGTATCTTTGGGCCTCCTGGCTGCTGCACTTGGTTGCCCTGGTTCCTCTCTCTCCCCCTTTCTCCCCTCTCTCTTCCCCCCACCACATGGTCCACCTCAAGGTCATGTCCACTCTGGACTCTCCCACATATTTACAATAGACCTTCTCCTCCACCGTACCTCGGAGCAGTCACATCCTTTCTTTCCTTTTCCTTCTTATTTTTTCATTTGATAGTAAGTTCCAGGATGCCCAGGTCTACACAAAGAAACCCTGTCTTGAAAGCAAACAACAAACAACAAAAAGAATTTTTATTTTCACTTATGTGCATGTATCTGCATCTGTGTGAGTGTATATCACACGTGTGCAGGTGCCTGTGGTGGCCAGAAGGGGGCATCAGATTCCTTGGAGCTGGAGTTATAGGAGGTTGTGAGATGCTTCACGTGGGTGCTAAGAAGAGAAGTCGGGTTCTCTGGAAGTGCAGTCCAAGGGCTTTTAACTGCTGAACCATCTTTAAGCCTTCCTCCACCTTGGGTTTTGAATCTGTATCTCTCGAAGAATCTGGAACTTGCTGTTTAGTCTACACTGACTAGTCAGTTAGCTCCAGGGTTCCTCCTGGCTCTGCCTTCCCAGGACTGGGACTCCAGGCACTTACCACCACATCTGGCACTTACACAGCTTCTGGGGACCTGACTGATGAAGCTCATGTCACAAGCACTTTGCCCACCCACCGAGCCATCTCCCTAGAAGCCCCCCACCCCCCCACCCCCGGAGAATGATCTACTTGGAGAATCCAGAGAGGATTCAGGACTTGGCCTAGAGACGTTCCTGTTTGTTGTAGGGCGGGTGATACCCAGCGAGGAAAAGGATGTATGTGTTAGACTTTGAGTTCCAGGTAGGGTTGATCTCAGGGCTCCCTAGCCTGGCTCTACCATCTTGGTCAGTACACATCCCTGCCCTGCCCTTCTCCCCACTTTCCTCCTCCCTCTGCTATCTCCAGGGAGCTGCCAAACTGAGGCCACAGTGGGCATGACCTCTCACATAACAGTTAGCTGTGGGCTAGGGAATGGGCGCAGGGGGCAGAGGCACTGACTGCCAAGCCTAACAACTTGAGTTTGATTCCCTGGAACCACACGGCGGAAGGAGAGAACTGAATCCCACAAGTTGTCCTCTGCCTCCACACAAACATCACGATACACATGCCCCTCCAAAAGAAATAATCTCTAAAAATTTTAATGTTGGCTATGACCTAGAAGGAAATGGGGCTGTGAGCCACACTGGGCTAATGACAAGGAGGAGACCATTCTCCAGCCCCCAGTGCTGTGGCTTTCACTGAGCTCTCTCTGCCCCTTCCCGGAAGTACTTTTCTGCATTTGTTTAATGGGGTGTGGACTGGAACATTCTGGAGGGAAGAGCATCCTCTGATTGTGGAGATGACGCTGGTGATAATGATGTCTTGCAAAACCATGATGTTCAGATTCCTGCGTCTTTGAGCGCAAACAGGGCTGTTCAGGCTATGACACCACTCTGGCCTTGGCTTCTTCCGTGACCAGCCAGCCAGCTAGCCACCCCGTACTAATTGTTCAGGGGCCCCAAGCCAGGGCAGCCTCTGGATTCCCACTGCCGGGGAGCTGGGCGCAGCCTCGGGGCTTATCGCCTCCCTGGCTCCCCAGCAGGCAGACTGTCTCCGTTGCTGCTGAGAGTAGCTGATAAAGAGGACAGACCCTTGTGTTTACTGTGGCCCAGTCTGCAGAGAAGCAGGCCTCCCAGCGGCGGCCCTGTCTCCTCTGGGAACAGGCTGTCTGTTTGCCAAGATACCATCACATTCCTGCAACCAGAGGCCACCCCAGGATGGGTGGGGGTGGGGTGGACAGAGGAGGAGGAAATAGGACAGCTGCGGGCCTCTCTGTTCCCTGGGGCCAGTTCTGAGAAGGTACGCAGGGGGGGATTCTCAGTTCCCAGCCTAACTGTTGAGTGCATTGCAAAGCCTTTCAAAGGGCGTGCACAGCCCACGTTGGGATCATCACTCTGTAGATGTCCATTGGTGGTTGTGTCCGACCATAGCCCACAGACTGCGTGCTGCTGAGGCCAATTATGAATATTGCCCAACTTAAAACCAAGTCATAAAGTTACTTAAAACATCACAAGGGTGTTTTGGGAATTTTTTGTTGTTGTTGTTGTTAACTCTATTATGTGTTTCTTGACCATGAACTTCGTAGATGACAATATCATGTCACAGTGTCAAAAGGTTGGACATGCCTGTACAGTTTCCAAAACATTCACTCAAAATTGATGTCTGTCTTCCAAACAGCTTTCCATTTAGGTAGTCAGGGATCGTACAAGGTTTCCCAGGAAGGGTGCTGTCTGGCAAGGTTGAGATGGCATAGGGACCACTGCCCCTCCACTGGCCAGCTCCGTTGACATTCACGGCCAATCCTAAAAGGGTGCTTCCTGGTGGCAAATACTGCCCAAAGCACTATGGGGACCGGCTAGGGAGATACATCAGTGGGCAAAGTGCGTGCTTGCAAGCGTGAGGACCTGAGTTCAATCCCCAGCACTGGTGTAAAAAGCTGCCCGTGGTGGTGTTGAGAGGTGGAGGTGGGGGGAGGATCCTGGGGTCACCAGCACTCGAGTCTAACTGAAACAGTAAGCTTCCGGGTCAGTGAGCGACAGTGCCTCAAAAACAGGGTGTGGGGGGAGACGCATGGACGGATGGACACCAGTGAAGGATTCAGTTAGATTTCCCCGATGGGCAGGCAGAGAGGGAGGGGCCTACAAGTAGGAAATAAAGACGGCGGACTTCCAACATAACTACCTTCTTCCTCACCAGCAGCCGACTGAGACAAAAGCCTACCGGCTGCAGCCTGGCTTTTTTAGTCAGTAAGGCCCCCTTGACTATGGACCGGTTGGACAAGTTCAAGGCTGAATTAGGACTTGTTAGTCCTAAAGTTGCGAGCCCATCAGCCTCCCTGCCTTTGTTCAAACTGACCAAGCCTAAGTGAGGAGAGGAAGACTCCTCAAAAAACACTTAAAACCTCCAGCCCTCTGGGCTTCTTCAGCTTCCCGAGTCCCGGCTCTGCTCTCAGAGGGCTTTTCTCTCTGTGCATTGTTGTGTGTTTCCTACCCTAATAAAAGCCTTTCTTTACCGGCTAATTCTGTGCTGTGTCTGTGTCTGAGATTGCCCCTGACGCTACTTGTTATGCTGGAGATTTGAGGGTTTTTTTTTTCCTTTTAATTCTTTTTTTTTTTTTTTTTTTTGGTTTTTCGAGACAGGGTTTCTCTGTGCAGCTTTGCGCCTTTCCTGGAACTCACTTGGTAGTCCAGGCAGGCCTCGAACTCACAGAGATCCACCTGGCTCTGCCTCCCGAATGCTGGGATTAAAGGCGTGCGCCACCACCGCCCGGCCATCCTTTTAATTCTTTAACGGGCAGAAAAAAATGAACCTGAGCAAGACCCCTAGACAATAACACAAGCTCACCCTCCAGCCTCCATACACAAACACACCCATACATATGCATGCGTACACCACATACCACACACTATAGGTCATGAACTTGACAGCCCTTTTTAGGCAGGTCACCATTTTATTACATAGTTAAGAGTGCAGAGTTAAACCCAGGGTAAATCAACTAGGCTCTAGACCCTCTGGTTACCCTCTGGTTACTCTGAGCTGCTCTGCCAGCTCCACAGGTGACTGGTTACAAGCCCATCCTGCTTAGCAAGGTCATGGGTGTTTGCAGCTGCACAGATGACCAGCTTCAGGGAGAACTGGCTTTGGAGCCCGGCCTGTATTATACTGCTTGGAGCCTGGCCTGTATTATACTGCTTGGAGCCCGGTCTGTATTATACTGCTTGGAGCAATGCTAAAGAAAGCTGAAGTGGATTCTGAACTCACTGAGCCTGAGCTTCCGCATGCGTCGTTATACAGCAGTGTTATACATCCTTACACAGCGGTGTTATACATCTTTACACAGCGGTGTTATACACCATTATACAGCGGTGTTATACATCCTTACACAGCGGTGTTATACACCGTTATACAGCGGTGTTATACACCGTTATACAGTGATGTAACACCATTATCCTCCTAGCTAAACTGCCAGGGTCTTTGGTTTTCCTGAGGCAGCTGACAAGAGATCACTACAGCTGGCTGTTGATGTTTCTTCATAGAAGCAGGGGGCAGGTCCCTCACCTGAGTGTCTAGCTACCCCTCCCAAACAGTTGTATGTAATTCTGTCTTAATTGCCTGTAGCCTTAGGGTCTCTGTATGGGGCTAGTATTTATAGTCAGAGGAAATACCCAGGTGAGAAACTCCCTCATAGATAGACCCAGAGGGCTGACTCCTACATGATTCTAGAGTCTGTCTCATTAACAAACATTATTAACTAAGTCTTACTAAGTTGTCCAGGCTGGCCTTGAACTTGCCATCCTCCTACCTCAGCCTCTTGAGTAGCTAGGATGACAGGTCTATGCTGCCAGGCCCAGCTTAGTACCCAGCACTTGTTCTGTGTATACTTGGAGAGCGGCTCAGTGCCTCAGTTTATAAAATGAGCTCTTTAAGGGAAGCGTCCCCACAGATGATGTGTGCAGAATGGATGGCATCATTCAGAGAACTTTGGAGAGGAGTTGGGTGAGGTTTCTGGCAAGGCACACAGTAACTGCTTAATAAATGTGCCTGCTAACATTGTTCACAAGGACCTGGGAGGTGAGAGGAGATGGGAGTATAGTTGGTTGAATGATAGCCCAAAGATGTCAGTGTCCTTGGAACCTGGGAATATATTAGGTAACAAAATAAGAGAGAATGACGGTTCAGATGGGACCTGGGCTGCTAATCAGCTGACTTTGTTACAGAGAGATTGTCCTGGGTTATAGCGAGGCCTTTAACCACAAGAGCCCTCCCTCCCAAGTGGAAACAGAGACAGAAGAACCACAATGAGCAACGTGAAGGATGCTCCCCCAGTCACTGTGGCTGTGACATGGAGGAGGAACCACAGGCTGAGCAATGCAGGCCTCAGCTAGAAGTTGGACAGGGCAAGTGAGTGAATTCTTTCTTCCCCCGAGCTTGCTCAAAGGCACAAAGCTGAGCTGCTGAGACAGTTCATCAGGTGAGGGGGCTTGCAACCAAGCCTGAAGACCTGGGTTCAATTCCCCAGACCCACATGGTGAAAGGAGAGCAATGACTCTGGCAAATTGTCCTTTGACCTCCACATGCGTGTTTTGGTGTGTATGCCTCACTCCAAATAAGTCGATAAAATGCCTGTAGGCTTGGGGTCTTAAAGAGAAGGCAGGGAACTCTGCCAACACCTAGATTTTAGCACAAGGATACCCATTCACGTTTCAGACTTCCAGAACTGTGAGAGAATGGAGTGGGATTTTGTTAAGACACTGTCTTTATAATTTGTCACCACAGTGAAATGATTTTTTTTTGTCCCACCAACTCCTCCCCACATAACCACACAGAGACTTAATATTAATTATAAATGCTTGGCTGCTGTGGGACGGTCTGTATGTCAAATTGCTCTGATTGGTCAATAAATAAAACACTGATTGGCCAGTGGCCAGGCAGGAAGTAGGTGGGACAAGGAGAGAGGAGAATTCTGGGAAGCAGAAGGCTGAGGCAGAGAAACACTGCCAGCCACCGCCATGACCAGCAGCATGTGAAGACGCCGGTAAGCCACCAGCCACGTGGCAAGGTATAGATTTATGGAAATGGATTAATTAAAGATGTAAGAACAGTTAGCAAGAAGCCTGTCATGGCCATACAGTTTGTATGCAATATAAGTCTCTGTGTTTACTTGGTTGGGTCTGAGCAGCTGTGGGACTGGCGGGTGACAGAGATTTGTCCTAACTGTGGGCAAGGCAGGAAAACTGTAGCTACACTTGGCCGATAGCTTAGGCTTGTTTTTAGCTAGCTTTTTCAACTTAAATTAACCCATTTCTATTAATTTATGTGCTGCCCGAGGCTTGTTTACCTCATGTACATACTTTCCATCATGCTTGCTCTGTGTCTCATGGCACCTCTTCTGACTCTTCCCTTCTTTTTCTTCCCAGCATCCTCTGTGTCTGGCTATCCCACCTATACTTCCTGCCTAGCTACTGGCTAGTCAGGTCTTTTATTAAACCAATCAGAAGGCACCTTGGCAAAGACACATCTTCACAGTGCACAAAAAGATTATTCCTGGCTGGAGATGGCTCAGAGGTTAAGAGCACCGACTGCACTTCCAGAGGTCCTGAGTTCAATTCCCAGCAACCACATGGTGGCTCACAACCATCTGTAATGAGATCTGGCACCCTCTTCTGTATACATAATAAATAAATAAAATAATCTTTAAAAAAAAGATTATTCCGCCGGGCGGTGGTGGCGCACGCCTTTAATCCCAGCACTCGGGAGGCAGAGCCAGGCGGATCTCTGTGAGTTCGAGGCCAGCCTGGGCTACCAAGTGAGCTCCAGGAAAGGTGCAAAGCTACACAGAGAAACCCTGTCCCGAAAAACAAAAACAAACAAACAAAAAAAAACAAACAAACAAACAAAAAAAACAAAAAAAGATTATTCCATAACAACTGGGGATGTTGAGCCTTGAACACCAGCAGGCTGGTGACAGAAGTAGACAGGGATTGGAGGGTAGAGGCATTAGGAACAGGGGGAAACCTGTGTGTCTCCACAGAAATAAATGGACAGAGTTTTCCAGTCTGTAGAGTTAGTGCCCTTGGTGATGGCTGAGCCACTTCCTGGTAAGAGTGTGGGGGTGGGATGGGGTGGGGTGGGAGGGGGGGTGTCTCCTCCATCCCTTCATCTAGGATTGGATTTATGTGTAACCTGCTTTGGCCAAATGTTTGTAGGTTTGGAGCCTGGCCTTGGGGGGTGTTGCACACTCCTGCCACAGCACCAGCTGTTTTCCCACCTGTTCTAGCCCAGGACCAAGCCTGAAGGGACATACAGCTGTGAACAGGACCCCAGCTCATAGCATACTGTCCCCAGTTCCTGTCTTCCGTTGAGTAGGGGGGGTACACACGCTTTCTAATCAACAGTGTTCTTCATTGTCCATGGCTGGGGGGTGCTTTAGGTGCCAAAAGGCCGGCAGAACTTCTCTCTCTCTCTCTCTCTCTCTCTCTCTCTCTCTCTCTCTCTCTCTCTCTCTCTCTCCTTCCCTTCCTGGCTTTTCCTGGAGGAACATGGCTTCTGTGTTATAAGATGCTCGTGTGGTAAGGAAAAATGCCTCCAGCTGAAGCTAGGAATGGTCCAAGACCCATTAAGAGCTACGTGAAGGGGCTGGGCATGGTGGCACACATGTAACTCCAGCACTCAGGAGGCTGGACAGGAGCACCATGGACTTGAGGCTAGCCTGGGCTACATAGTGAGATCCTGTCTTAAGTAAGAAGAAAGAGGAGAGGGAGGAGAAGGAAAAAAGGGAAAAAGAGGAGCAGAGGAGAAGTAAGGAAGCAGAGGAGACGAAACCAACAACCAACCAACGAAACCTAGTCCAGAACCCGAAGCCATGTGAGTCACTATTTTTTGAGTCTTTTTTTTTTTAAGGCATGGTTTCAAGTACCTCAGGCTGTTTGCAAAGTTTATATGTAGCTGAGGGTGACCTTGAACTTCTGATCATCTTGTCTCTTCTTCATGAGTGCTAGGATTATAGAAGTGGGCCTCTATGCTTGGTTTGTGCCGGGCAGGGGACTGAGGTCAGGTCTTTTGTATGCTAGGTAAGTGGTCCACTTCCTGGGTCTCCGAAACTATGAGGATCTCCATTTGTTGTTTTTAGCTGTGTGATTTGTTATGAAGCAACAAGCCGATGAGTGATTGGTCTGTACGATGATGCTGACATGAGGTCTGGTCATTCCCTTTCGTCGAGTGGTGCTCAGATGGTCTTCAGGCATGGACTGGGCCACTCCCACCTAGCCCAGAGCGGTAGAACAGCAGTGGATCCTGTAATTGTCAAATAATCTCAGGAGCGGTGTTAAGCCACTGAGTTAGGAGTGGCGTTAACCCATTCACGGCTAACCACGTTAGCTGGAAGATGTAGTGGGAGCTGAGAGAGAAAGTGGGTGGGGCCGGCTGAGAACATGGATCATGCTGATGGCAGATTCCGGCAAGGTGGAGTTTGATTTGCCGACACAGAGGCAGGTGTTTGAGAGGGGCCGCCTGCTGGAAACAGCCTATACGGAAACTTCGGGCAGAACAAGGTGCATGACTCAGAGGTCCGGTGACCCGGGGGGTCTGCTGTCGGGGGGTAGATGAGCAGAGTGGAGGTGTGGGAGAAGCAGTTGGGGTGGGGCTCATGGGGGCAGTTAGAGCAGGAAGGGCAGAGCAGGGCAGGACAGGGAGCAAATAGAAGGGGCCCAGGTCAGGAGCCCAGGGACTGAGTGCTTGGCCGTGCTGCTGGCAGAGGAGAGAAAGTGGGGATCGGGTCAAGGTTTGTGCTGTTTGGAATCTGGAAGAAACCCAGGAGACCAGATTAAACTGTGGTGTGTGTGTGTGTGGGGGGGGGGGGGGGGTTCCCAGCCAGCAGATAGGTCAGGCCAGGGAAAGGCAGAGGACAGGTCAGAGGGCTGGAGAGATGGCTCAGAGGTTAAGAGCATCTGCTGGTTGCTCTTCCAGAGGTCCTGAGTTCAATTCCCAGCAACCACATGATGGCTCACAACCATCTGTGATGAGATCTGGTGCCCTCTTCTGGCCTGCAGGGATACATGCAGGCAGAACACTGTGTACATAATAAATAAATAAATCTTTAAAAAGAGGAGGAGGAGGAGGCCCGGATGGAGAGCTGGGAGCCGGTGTGGAGAGGACCTGAGAGTGGCATCCAGGCTGGCACTAGTCCAAGCTGTTGCCTCCTCTTGGCGAGAAGGGACGGAAGAAAGCTCGCCCAGAGAGTCAGGAGCGGCTGCCACAGTGAACTGGGCCTCTGGAGCCCTGTGAGCATCTCTGATGGCTGAAGCCAGCTCAAAGTCCGACAGTAAGGGCACAGCTGTGCACAGCTGCAGCATCAGCTGGTATGCACTCCGGTCGTCCACCCACGAAGAGACCACTTGGGATGCTGGTGCCCCAGTCTCCAGGGCTCCTGCACCCAAGTCCTGTGACAACGGGTGAACATTACTGCTGTCCCCTCTCAGATGTGGCCCAGGAAGTCTTAGCATCTGAGATTCACTGGGGATCGATACACTAGCATGAGAATCTGACTTTGATCCCCAGCTGTGGCACAAGCTAGTAATCCCAGGGGAGTCAGAGATAGGAAGGTCCCGAAGCTGCTTGGCCATCCAGTCATGCTAATTAGGGAGCCCCCCCATCACCCCCACTCCCCACCCCCCACCCCCCATCCATGAGAGATCTAGTCTTAAAAGATAAGGTAGAGGCATCTGAGGAATGACACATGCATGTGTGTACAAATTCACACACATACACACACACTCAGAGAAAAAGAGAGAGAATCTAATATGAGTAACCTAAGTTAGTGTGTGACTTTTCTTTGTTTCGTTTGTTTTGTCGAGACAGGGTTTCTTTGTGTAGCTCTGGCTATCCTGGAATTTGTTCTATAGTCCAACTCATAGTCTTAAACTCAGAGATCAGCCTTTCTCTGCCTCTCGAGTGCTGGGTGCTGGGATTAAAGGTATGCACCATCGTGTGTGTGTGTGTGTGTGTGTGTGTGTGTGTGTGTGTGTGTGTGTGTGTGTGTTTAAGACAGGGTTTCTCTGTGGAGTCCAGGAACTCTCTGTAGACCAGGATGGTCTCAAATTCAGAGATCTGCCTGCCCCTTCCTCCTGAGTGCTGAGAGGCCTTGGGAAAGGCATGTACTACCTTGCCTGGTTTAGTGAGTGACTTTTTCAAGTGAGGTCACTCCCTTGGTAACCGGCTCTGTCAATATCCCTCTCTCCACTAGAGGCAGCTGATCCTGTCAAGATGTGGGGAGATAAGGGTGAGTACTCAGAACTAAATCCCGTGGACCGGTCTGTGTGCCTGGTGCCATCATAAGCGCTTGGACTGTGTTTATGCACGCATCATCTCCTGCAGATGAGGGCAAAGGTTGGTATATTGAAGTCATCCAGGTCGGAGCACTGAGCTGCCGCCTAGACATCTAACTTCATCTCTTGGACGCTTCCCAATTGTATTAGTTGGTTTCCTATTGCTATGGTAATAAGCAATGTGGGGAGGAAAGGGTTTATTTGGCCACACTTCAATGTCATGGTTCATCTTTGAAGGAAGTCAGAGAAGAAACTTGAGGCAGAGGCTACAAAACAAAGCAGCTTACTGGTTTGCCAGCATTTAGGATCATTAGTCTTGGTTGTTTTTTCAAGACAGGGTTTCTCTGTGTTGCTCTGGCTGTCATGGAACTCACTCTGTAGACCAGGCTAGCCTCGAACTCAAGAGATCCTACCTCTGCCTGGGATTAAAGTGCTGGGATTAAAGGTGTGTGCTGCAACCACCAGGCAGTTGTGTTTGCTGACCCTGGGTCTGAACTCCTGAATACTGGGGTCACAGGCCTGCACCTTTGTGTCCATTCTTGGAGGTCATCAGTGCGTTCCAAGTTTTAGTCACTCATGGACCCTGCTGGAGGAAGCACCAACCTGACATGCTTCCCCACAGACAGTGACAGCGAAAACGGATGGTGACCATCCTCTGCCGCTTCTCCGTGTCCAGCCCTGACATGTGCTGCTTCCGCATGTACTTAGCCTCGTTCTGTTTGCACTTCACTGGCCTAAGGGAGTTCATTAAGGAAGATAACCTCCTGTCACTGCAATTCCAGGGGAACCAACCAACGCCCACCTGGTCTTCTGGCCTCCACTTACATATCACATACATTTGGCTTTTGAATGTGAATGTTTGTTTATTTTGACAGAATCTCATACAGCTTAAAGCAGGCCTCAAACTGTGTAGCCCAGCCCGGCCTTGGCCTCCTGCTCCTCTGGCCCTCTTCCTAAATGCGGAACTACAGGCACGTGCTGCAACGCCCAGCTTAGAGCTGAAATGTTGACCAGCAGGTGAGAGAGTGTGATGGAAGGAAGCTGGGGCAGGAGACTGACTTATAAAAACCACAAGACTGTCTTGATGGAGGCGGTGATGTCGAAGGTCAAAGCACCAGCAGATTTGGTGTCTGTTTGGGGATGCTTGACTGACTTGAAGACGGCCATATTTTCACCATGTCAACCACAAGGCAGACGTAAGGGAGCTCCCTGGACCCACCTTTGTAAGGTGACCTAATCATTCCTCGGCACTCTGTCCTCTAATGTCACTGCATAGTTGACTGAATTTCAACATGAGGAGGGACACATGCGTTCTGTCCATTGCAGTAATCCTAGTGATTTAAGATGGATTCAGTTGAATAGATTATAACTGAAAAATTCAAAATAACGGCAATTAAGTGAGATGATTCCTACTCACATGAGAAGAGGCAGGAGACGAGGAGGCAGGCCAAGCTGGGTAAGGTTGTTCAAGAAATCCTGGACCCAGGCTCCTCTCTGTGCTGGCTCTGCCATCGCTAGTGTGTGGTTCTGTCTGCAACACTGCTTCTGTGCTGGCTTCTAGAGAGCCCGTCATCACAAGCATTCTCAGGCCACAGGGGAACGCGCTGAAGGCCAAGGAAAGGGTGTTTCCCACTGTGTCGGCTTCCATCACACGGTCCTCCTCCTCCTCCTCGTACACAGGGTTTCTGCTTCACCTTGTTGAACAGACACAGTTACAGGGCCTCAGCAAGGACAAGGAGGTAGGGGAAACCCTGTGACTGTGCTCAGGCCTGTTCCCCTGCAGCAGAGAATCTGTCCACACAGAAACAAGTGATTACATTGTTATTAGAGAAAAAGTGGGTCCAAGTTACTGTTCTATTGCTGTGAGAAGACACCGTGGAGTGTTTCGTTGGGGGCTTACTTACAGTTTTAGAGGGTTAGTCAGTGATCATCATGGCAGGAAGCAGACAGGCCTGGCACCAGAGCAGTAGCTGAGAGCTTTACATTCTGATCTGCAGGCAGCAGGGAGAGAGAGAGAGAGAGAGAGAGAGAGAGAGAGAGAGAGAGAGAGAGAGAGAGAGAGAGAGAGAGGGACTGGGCTTGGCTTGGGCATTTGAAACCCACCCCGATAACACACTTTCTACAACAAAGGCACAACTCCCAATCCTTTTTTTTTTCTTTTATTTTCTTTTTTTGTTTTGTTGTTTTTTGTTTTTCAAGACAGGGTTTCTCTGTGTAGTTTTGGTGCCTGTCCTGGATCTCGCTCTGTAGATCAGCCTGTCCTAGAACTCACAGAGATCCTCCTGGCTCTGCCTCCCGAGGGCTGGGATTGAAGGCGTGCGCCACTGACGGGAGCTATAAGTCTAAGCGACCCTTGACACACATGCTGCCATATTTGGGTTTCTCTCCTCTTTTCTTAGATCTAGGCCTTGCTTAAGTCTCCATAGCACCAGAACCTCTTCCCACAGATACCAGAGCCTCTTCTCAGATATCAGGTGAATGAGCTGCAGTTAAGCAATTAGGCAGTTAGACAAGGGTAGATAGATAACCTTCAGAGCAACATTTCCTGCTGGCCGAACAGCCCATAATTAAGTCCCTTCCTGCTTGCAACCCCATTACTAAGTCCCTTCCTGCTTGCGACCCCCATAATTAAGTCCCTTCCTGCTTGCAACCCTCTTCGCCTACCTATATATGCCTTGAGAGTAAAATAAAATTTTGGAGCTTGATCAGTCTTGCTTTCATTCTTTGTGTGTCTTGTCCCTCTCATTCGCTGGCCCTCCCTTTAGGTCCCCATTGAAGACCCAGCTGGCCGGGGCATGCCACCACCACCTACCTCCTCCCAATCCTTCTTAAGCAGTTCTACTGGTGATGGTGGTACAGGAGCCTTTTGAGGCCATTCTCATTCAAACCTGAACCTGCCATGGCCACCGAGGCCTCTTGTCCAGAAGACTACCATTTTGATGGGCTGGAATGATGAAGCAGATACCTGGCTCACCCTGGGCCTGATCTCAGCTTGTCTCAACCTCCACCCTTCCTTAGTGCCTTACCAGCAACAGTCAGTCTCTAGTTTGTTTGTTTGTTTTTGTTTTCGGAGCTGAGGAACGAACCCAGGACCTTGTGCTTGCTAGGCAAGTTCTCTACCACTGATCTAAATCCCTAACCCCCAAGTCTCTAGTTATCATTGGGCCAATGCTAGGTTTTGTTCTTTTCTTTCTTTAAAAAATTTTTTATTTATTTATTTGGGACTAGACAGATAGTTCTGCGGCTTAGAACTCTTGCTGCTCTTGCAGAGGGCTGCGTTTGTTTCTCAGCACCGACATGGCAGTTCACAAACATCTGTAACTCCAGTCCCAGGAGATCTGATGCCCTCTTTTGACCTCTCTGGGCACCAGCATACATGTGGTGCATGTATATACATGCACACAAAACAGAACAACCAAATCGAAAAACAAAACAAAATAAAACATCAACAACAACAAAAAAACCACCTCAAAATGTATTTATTTGTTCTTATGTGTATGAATGTTTTGCTGTATGTGTGCATGTGTACCACATGTATGCAGGACCTACAGAGGCCATGGGGAGAGTGTCCGTGTCATATCTCTTGGAACTGGAGTTACAGATGGTTGTAAGGCTCTATATAGGTGCTGGGAACAAAACCCAGGTTCTCTGCAAGAGCAGCAAGTGTTCTTAACCACTGAGCCATCTCTCCAGCCCCTAGATTTTGTTTTCTAAAGGGAGGAATAGCTTCTTCTTCCTACACCTTTATGAAAAAGACCAAAAGATTTAGTGAGACATTCACATTTCGAGAGAGAAAAAAGGGAGCTGGCTCAGTTGGTAACGTTCTTGCCATGCAAGCATAAGCCCCTGAGGTTTATCCTCAACACCCACATAAAAACACAAAACCCACATGCAGTGGCACACGCCTGGAATCCCAGTACCAGGGAGGTGGAGACAGGAGGATCCCTGGAGCGAAATAGCCAGCCTCGCTGAAGTGGGGAGCCCTGGGCTGGTGAGAGACCCTGTCTCCAAAACTAAGTTGGAGAGCAACTGAGGAAGATACTTGGTCAATCTCTGGTCCCCACATGTGCACTATGTGCATCTGCACACGTTATTTACATGTATGCACACACAGGGCTCCCCCCCTCTCCCCTGAGACAGGGTTTCTCTGTGTAGTTTTGGTGCCTGTCCTGGATCTCACTCTATAGACCAGGCTGTCCTCGAACTCACAGAGATCTGCCTGGCTCTGCCTCCCAAGTGCTGGGATTAAAGGCGTGCGCCACTGCAACCCAGGGCCTTTTTTTTTTTTTTTTTTTTTTTTTTAGCAAGCCTATTTCTATGGAGAAGGGAAACAGGCCCCCGGCTGTGCGATGATATGCAATCAAGGTGTCCTGGAGAACCCATCTTCCCTAGGCATTCACAGCAGCTGCCTTATCGCTCACCACACAGGCCTGAGCCTTCTGGGCAGGCTTCTCCCAGGAAGTCAGCGGTCTCAGCCTGGCTGGCTATGCACAGCCCAGCCCTGTTCCTGGGAGGAGGCCAGCTGGGGTCATCCTATCCACTTCCCCCTTATTTGGAAGGCTCTTGCCCGTCTTTGTATTCAGGGCTTAATTTGAACAAGTTCAAAACCGCCTTGCAGAGTTCAAGATCATTATGACAGGCAAAAACGCAGTGAAATAGCACACCACTGCCAGTTAATTATGAAAAATCCCTTAATAGCCAACATTATTATAAATTATATACCCATTATGACAGGAACAATTGAACTCTCTGTTTTTCTTGCCCAGCATGGGAGCTCTAAACAATGCTGTCTTGTTGGGGAGAATGACCTGGATGTACTTGGAGGCTAGTTGGTAGTTCCCGTGGGCTACCTTTGCTGACCACAGGGACTGTGGACCTCTGAGGACACCCTGCTTCTGGGAGACGTGAGGCAGTGGGCTGGCCAGGCCTAAGAACCAACCTTGTCTCATACCCACCATCTTCTCCACTGCTATGGCTACAAGAATCTTTCCCACAAGGCCTCCCAACGACCTCTTCCCTGGTCCTTGCTCTTCTCCCTACCTATTCCTGGAAAGAATGCCTCTGAGCAACCTCCCTTATTTATCCTTCTTATACCTCCAGACCTGTGGCCCATGAATCCCTTCTGTTTTTACTTGCAGTCAGATAGATAAAGTAAGGGAAAACTTTAAAACAAACAAACAAAAACAAACAAACAAAAAACCAAACTACCATACATACTATGGAACTCCTTCCAGACCAAGATGTGAGATAGAGAACACAGGTCTTCCCTTAACTCAAAACTGTTACTGTGAAGCTGGCTATGGAGGCATATTCCTGTCATCCAAACACTCGGGCAGCAGAGGTAGAAAGAGTAAAGTGAGTTCAAGGCGAGCCTCAGCTGCAAAGCAAGACCCTGCCTCAAAAAAAGCAAGAAAAAAACAATTAAGGGTCACTGAGCCCAAGACCTCCTGTGTGAAAGACACAGGCTGAGGCTAACCCGTGTAGGGCTAACTTAGCAGGCCTGAGATAGCTCTGGACTCTGAAGGTTGGCTGTACCCAGGACGTCAGGTGTGTGCAGGGGACAGCACCAAGCCTCGAAGAAGCCACCGACAGAGAGTCCCTCAAATTAGCTTTCCAGTTATGCAGACTGTTCCCTGTCCCCTTTATCCCAGGGTCCAAGAAGGTTCTGGGCTGAGAGTGGCACCCAAATTAGACCCAAGACACTCCCTCCTCCCTCCCTGCCTTAAGGAACTGGCTCTCATATAGCCCAGGTTAGCCTTGAGCTTGTTATGTAGCCTAGGATGGCCTTGAACTTCTCACCTTCCCTCTCTTGAGTGCTAGGATTACAGCGTGTGCCATCACACCCTTTTATTTGGTGATGGAGAATTGAACTCATGGCTTCATGCATGCTAGGTAGGCACTCTGCCAACTGAACTACATCCCCAGTCTGAGAGACTGCCTTTAAGAAAAAGAATAAAGAGGTGGGGAAAGTTGGAGAGATAGTTTAGTGGTTAAGAACAGTGGCAGCTCGCCGGGCGCTGGTGGCGCACGCCTTTAATCCCAGCACTCGGGAGGCAGAGGCAGGCGGATCTCTGTGAGTTCAAGGCCAGCCTGGTCTACAGAGTGAGTTACAGGAAAGGCGCAAAGCTACACAGAGAAACCCTGTCTTGAAAAACAAAACAACAACAACAAAAAAACAGAACAGTGGCAGCTCTTCCAGATGACCCAACTTCAATTCCCAGCACCCACATGGTGGCTTACAGCTGTCTGTAACTCCAGTCTCAGGGGATCCAAATCCAGACTCCAGATCTGGCCTCTGAGGGAACCAGGCATGCCTGTGGTCCACAGACATACAGACAGGCAAAACAGCTATCCACATCAATGACCACATGAATGCCCAGTATGGCATGATCCCTAAGGGTGCAGTAGGAACACAAACACCTTAACAGTGACCAACAGCTCTCTAGACTTACGGCCCCCTCAACAAGAGGGGAACCATGTCTGGTACTGGAAACCCTGCTAACTGCTCAGAGCTAATGAAGCCGTGCTCATTGGAGGAAAATCTGCAACTACGAATTTACTAGACCAGCATAATCCCAACGACAATCCATAAACATTTGTCCCTATACCCACGGACAGATGTAGTCTTCACCCCTCATCAAAGAGACTTGTCATGGCAACAGAGACCATTAAAGAAAACCATAACCAGTCAAAATGCAGACTTTTGGAGCCCAGTCCCAGCAGATAGAGCTACAAAACACTCCCACAGTCAAAGCTCAGAAAACATTGCAGAAGATGGGGTAGAAAGATTGTAAGAGCCAGAGGAGCAGGGTGTTTGCTGTGAGATCGTGTCTCTTAGTAAAGTCAAAATCTACACCCATAAAGTCTCACCAACAGGACTGCCCAAAGTCAGGCTGAACAAGTACCACAGCAATGCACATAACAAAATGGGCATATACATATATACACACAATAACAGTTGTGATATTTTATTTGTGCTCTAAGAAAGCTTGCCTGTAGATTAGAGGAAAAAGCCAGTCATTATATTAAACAGAAGTCAGGCAATGGTAGCACATGCCATTAATCCTATCACTTGGTAGGCAGGGATCTGTCTGGATCTCTGTGCGTTCAAGGCCACACTGGGGAACAGAGCCTGGCATGGTGACACACGCCTTTAATCCCAGCACCAACCATAGAGGTCTGGAGGGCTGTACAGACAGACAGGAAGCGACAGAGCTGGGCAGGAAGAGGAAGTGATGTAGCTGGGCTGAGAGCGCGAATGAGAGAACAGAACAGAAAGGCACATAGGTGTGGGTAGACAGGAGTAGCTCTCTCTCTCTTTTTTTTTTTATTGGAAGCTGAGGAGTTGGTGAGGTGAGGTTAGCTGTGGCTCTTCCTATTTCCCTGATCTCTCAGGTTTTTACCCCTGTATCTGGCTCCTTGTTTTTTATTTAATACGACCATTTAGAAACTCATCTACAAACAATTAGTGAGAAAAGAGGCCGTGAATTTGAAGAAGATTGGGGAGGGGTGTATGGGAGGGTTTGGAGGGAGGAAAGAGAAAGGAGAAATGTTGTAATTATATTGTGATCTCAAAATCAATTTTGAAAAGAAAAGAATACAGTGTTCAGGATGCCATCAGAGGGGCCTCAGGCAAGGCGTGGCAGATCTCTTCTGCTTCTGGCAGCCACCTGGAGGCCTGATGGTCTCAGAGCTTGCCCAGGTAAGAGGCTCCTGCCCTGCTTACTCCTTCCCGCCACAGCAAGGACTGTGTGATGGCGGAGCCTCAGCCTGCCTGTTGGTGTGAATGAGAAATGTCCCCCACAGCCTCTGGCATTTGAAACTTGGCCCCTGGTTGGTGGATCTGTTTGGGGAGCTTTAGAGGATGTAGCCTTGCTGAAGGAAAAATTCCTCACTGGGTGCCGGCTTTGAGAATAACACGAGACCCTGTTTGCTTCCAGTTTGCGCTCTCTGTCTTGTGCTTGGGGTTTAAGAGGTGAGGGAGGTCAGCGGTCTGCTGCCGCCATGCTGTTGCCATGCCTACCCAGCATGGCGGGCGGACTCACCCCTCTGAAACTATACGCCCGAACAAACGCTTCCGTAAGTTGCCTTAGTCACGCGTTTGATCACAGCAACAGACAAGCAACTAATGTGGTGTGTATTAGAATTGCCGGGGGACCACAGAAGTCCAAACAAAGGCCAAGGCTGAGTGAGGATAGAGCTCAGTTGTCAGAGAGCTGGCCTAGCACTCCACAAACCAGGCCTGGTGGCTCCCACCTGTGGGCCCAGTACTCATGAAGTTGGCCTGGCTGGTTCTTCAGCCAGTGGTTTTATTTAAAACACTCAGGTGATGGGGACACATGGGCAAGGCACAGAGCTGGAGCTGAGAGAGAGCCGAATGCTATCTTGGGGTGCTTCCCACCCCACTACCTTTTGCCTCTTTCTCGCAGAAGACCTTGATTCCTGACCACTTGTGGGCCCGACCTACTAGAACGTTCCCTCCTTTTGTGGAAAGACTTCAGCTACCAGCAATGGGCATGTTCCCTGGGGGGATGGGGAGTACTGAACTCTGCATCCATCCTTAGTGGTGGCCTGACCGTGGCCCAGTAGGTAAGTGCTGGGTCCAGCCTGGATCTTCAGGGCTGCAAAGCAAAAGCATCTTCCCCCAGAACCTGCTGTTCTTGAAAAGCAGTTACTGGTTAGTAAATATAAGCCATGCTTGGGGCAGAGGCTCAGGGCCTGTTCACTCATTAGTTACTGTGTATGTGATAACCTCATAATCCTTTATGAGATGTTTCAGTTTTGTTTAAAATAAAAAGAAACTAGGGTTGGGGATGTAACTCCATGGCTAGAATGCCAGCCTAGAGTACCAGAGGCCCTGGGTTGGGTCCCCAGAATCCTATAAGGTAGGGTTGGTAGGGGCACACAGGGCTGTAATCCCAGTTACTTCAGAGGCCAGAGTTGGAGGACCAGGACTCATCAGGCTAGCTCCAGGCTCACCAGGCCTATATCATGCTAATAGCAAGTAGATACCCACAAATCCCACAAATTCATATGTCAATACACTTGTCAAATATGTTTTAAATTATTTATGGGAGTATGGGAAGACGGACGTGTCCATTGTCTGCAAGAGTCACAGTGCTGCCTGTGTACAGCACCAGGCCCCGGAGGATGCTGGTGACTCTGCCCTCTGTCCCTTCCATGAATGCGGGCTTGCGTCAGAGGGAATGAGGACAGGGAGTGTTTCTGATAGGCTTTCTGCTCACCAGGCTCTGGGGCAAACAAAAGCTTGAAGCCAGCTCTGGCCTGGCTGGAAAGGAAGACATACACACAGGAAGTCCCGAGCAAGGCGGGACAGGATGTGCTGTCCACCGTCATCAGCTCTTTCTTACCCTCCGCCCGTCTCTGCTGGATCATGTTCTGCTTTGCAGGCCAATGGACTGTGTCAGAGATTAGAATTCTTTAATAAATAATTCTTTCGTTGATTCTCTTCCTTTCTGCGACCAGTGTTTACAATTCAGGCAGGTTTGTTGTTTCTGAGCATTTTGTTTTAACCGTTTCTGAGGATTCCACTCGGGGAGAGGGCATTCAGGAGGGACTGCCAGGTGACCACCTGGGACTGTACGCCAGGTATTAGGAGACGGAGCATGGGATGTGGTTTTTGTCCCAAATAGAACCGTCTAGATTTTGTGCCAAGTGTAAGTGTTAGTGATTTACTATTAGATGACTTTGCAAAGCTAGGTGTGGGGGCCATCGAGATGGTTCAGTAGGGAAGGTCACCAAGCTTGATGTCTCAGGTTTGATCTCTGGGACCCACAGGGTGGAAGGAGAAAACCCACTCCTGTAAGTTGTTCTCAGACCTCCACACTTGCTCCAGGGTGTATATGCCCTCCAAAATTAGAGCTAAAAACAAAGAAGTTGGGTGTGGTGGAAGACATCGCCTATAAACCCAGCACTGGGGGGAGGCTGAGGCAGGAAGATGCTAAGTTTAAGGCCAGCCTGAGCAACATGGTGAGACTCTGTCTCAAAACACAACAGCAACATAGCAGAACCCAACCGAACCAAACACGCGATTGAACAAAACCCCAAATGGTTCTGTGCCGAAGAGTGGGTCCAGCTTCTGTCTACCTGTGCCTTCCTCTAGCATGGTGGCTCTCAACCTTCCTAATGCTTCGACACCCAACCACAAAATGACTTTTGTTGTTACTGCATAGCTGTAATTTTGCTACTGTAGGAACCGTAATGTAAACATCTGTGTTTTCCAAGAACTGCTGCTCTAGAAGCATACATCCATCTTTACCAGGTGTATTCCCCAGACAGTCTCACATGGTAGCCTAGGACAGCCTGAAAGTCACAGTAATCCTCCTGTCTTATGAAAAGCAGCTACTACCAATGCCTGGCTTTATTGTACATCTTTCCAAAGACCATTTGTGCATCTGTAAACACAATTTTTTTTAGGGGTGGTGGTGGTTTTGAGACAGGGTTCCATTGTGTAGCCCTCGCTGTGCTGAAGCGCTATAGACCAAGCTGGCCTCGAACTCACAGAGATCCACTTGCCTCTGCCTCCCAAGTGCTTGGGTTAAAGGCGTGCGCCACCACTGTCCCACCTGCATTTTTTTTTTTTAAATTGAGGTAAGCAGGGTATAGTGGCATATACCTGTAGTCTTAGCAACCAAGAATCAGAGGCAAGGGGATCAAAAGTTCAAGCCATCCTCAGCTACACAGTGAGTTAATGGCTAGCCTGGGTTACATTAAACCCTGTGAAGTTTAGTATAGTAGGACTGGAGTGGGGGTGGACCTGCAGCATAATGTCCATGGTGGTCAACCCTTAACTAACTTTCTTTCTTTCTTTCTTTCTTTCTTTCTTTCTTTCTTTCTTTCTTTCTTTCTTTCTTTCTTTCTCTTCCTTCCTTCCTTCCTTTTTTTTTTTTTTTTTTTTTTTACATCTTTAAAGGTTTGTTTTGTTTTATATTTTATGGGTGTGGATATTTTGCCTGTCAGCACATCTGTGTACTACATTCATGTAGTGCCTCTAGAGGCCAAAAGATGGCAAAGGACCCCTGGAACTGGAGTTACAGAAGATTGTGAGCTGCCATATGGGTGCTGGGAATTTAACCTAGGTTCCCCTGGAAGAGCAGCCAGAGGCTGGTGTGGTGGTGCACACCTTTAATCCTAGCACTTGAGAGGCAGCAGCTGGTGGATCTCTGTGAGTTCGAGGCCAGCTTGATCTATACAGCACGTTCCAGGACAGCCAGAGCTCCATAATAGAGACCCTGTCTCAAAACCAACCAAACAAAAAAAGGTAGCAGCCAGTGCTTAACCACTGAGCCATGTCTCTAGCCCTCCAAAAGTTCTTTCTTCAATTGCTTTCTTTCTTGATCTTTTGTGTTCAGGTGCCTCTTCTTTTTCAACAGCTGGATGGGGAACCATCATTCTTCAACTAGACACTATATCAATACAATTAAGGTTGTTTTTAATATTCTGTCTTTTATTAGAAAATAATATTTACAGAGTACAACTTCCCACTCTTCAGGAATAACTCAGATGGATGTGTGTCTGTGTGGAGTGTGATTGGCCGAGAGTGTGGACTGAGGGGTACAGGCCAGAGTGTGGACTGAGGGGTACAGGCCGAGTGTGGATTGAGGGGTACAGGCCGAGAGTATGGACTGAGGGGTACAGGCTTAGAGTGTGGACTGAGGGGTACAGGCCGAGTATGGACTGAGGGGTACAGGCCAGAGTGTGGACTGAGGGGTACAGGCTTAGAGTGTGGACTGAGGGGTACAGGCCGAGTGTGGACTGAGGGGTACAGGCCAAGAGTGTGGACTGAGGGGTACAGGCCAGAGTGTGGACTGAGGGGTACAGGCCGAGTGTGGACTGAGGGATACAGGCCAGAGTGGGGATTGAGAGGTATGGGCCAGAGTGGGGATTGAGAGGTACGGGCCGAGTGTGGACTGAGGGGTACAGGCTTAGAGTGTGGACTGAGGGGTACAGGCCGAGTGTGGACTGAGGGGTACAGGCCAAGAGTGTGGACTGAGGGGTACAGGCCGAGTGTGGACTGAGGGGTACAGGCCAAGAGTGTGGACTGAGGGGTACAGGCTTAGAGTGTGGACTGAGGGGTACAGGCCGAGTGTGGACTGAGGGGTACAGGCCGAGTGTGGACTGAGGGGTACAGGCCAGAGTGTGGACTGAGGGGTACAGGCCGAGTGTGGACTGAGGGGTACGGGCCAAGTGTGGACTGAGGGGTACAGGCCAGAGTGGGGACTGAGGGGTACAGGCCGAGTGTGGACTGAGGGGTACAGGCCGAGTGTGGACTGAGGGGTACAGGCCGAGTGTGGACTGAGGGGTACAGGCCAGAGTGTGGACTGAGGGGTACATGCCGAGTGTGGACTGAGGGGTACAGGCCGAGTGTGGACTGAGGGGTACAGGCCGAGTGTGGACTGAGGGGTACAGGCCGAGTGTGGACTGAGGGGTACAGGCCGAGTGTGGACTGAGGGGTACAGGCCAGAGTGTGGACTGAGGGGTACAGGCTGAGTGTGGACTGACAGGCACAGACTTTGCTGCAGAATGGAGGCCAATTGGACTGAATCTGTCAGAAATTCCAATCTGTGTCCCTTCTCCCAGCAATTCTGGAGTGCTCCCAGGGTGTTAGACTAGGGGTGTGGAACGTTCTCTCCAGTCCTGAGAAAGAGGGACACACCAATGCCAGGACCCTGCAAGGAAGGGAGGCCCGGGGTTCAGAGGAAAAGGCAGATGGACCACCAGTGTCAAAGCCTGGGGTGTTGGGAGCATGTGGGGAGCTCTCTGAGGTCAGGAGTCACAGCGGGAAGAGGAGAGATGCAGGTGAGCCGTCCAATGGCAGCTAGGATCCTGGCCCCCCTTCAATCTCGGGGGGACTGACTGAGGGGTCTCCAGCTGACAGCCTAGTTAGAGAGGAAGACGGAAGTTCCTCTCTCCGTGGTGTGGAGGAATGACTGACTGTGCACCGTTGTACACGGTCCTGCAAATAACCTAGCCTTGGAAGGCTAGGCTCAATGGAAATGTGCTTTTGAATTCAGCCAAGCATCGGTGTCCTTGGATACTTTCTTATATGAGGATTTCTGTCTCCCTGAAGGTTTGGAGAGTGAGGCCTCCCTAGAATCAGGTCTTCGGTCAGTCTGGGGTAATGTTCACAGTGGCAGTGACAGTCTTGAGTGGTCTCTGATCTCTGATCAAATATTCATGGATATTTTTCACTCTACTCCCTGGTATATCTGGATTAGTTTTAGTATTCAAAATGGAATATGTTGTAAATAAATGTGTATCATAGAAGAGGGAGGGAGCTGAGAGAGGCGAATAGGGAGTGAAACAATTAAAAGTCATTGTAAATGCATGGAAAACCAAGCAATTAAAAATTTAAAAGTAGGGGAAGACAGCCACCCGCATTGATGTCAGACAGGGTCTAGCCAGCCCAGGTCCTTAGGCCCTCAGTGGCAGGAAGACAGCCATGGGCCTGGCCAGCGCCTTGCAGGGCCGGGCATGTGGGCCTTATTATGATAAGGAAATATGTGGTGGGGGAATGGGAGAGATAGAGAAGCAGAATGGTTCCTGCGCTGTAGAAAGACTCAGAAAGTAAGAAATGAAGACGGTGAGGAGTGGGCAGATGTTGGAGGCCTGCTTGCCACTGGGAAACATGGTGATGGTCAGACAGGCTTCTGCCAAGGGCTGTATCTGGGTCCCTGGTACACAGTAGCCAGGATCTGTGTCGATGTCCATGGCTCCTGTTGCCAGCGAGGGCCATGCTAACTCCAGTGGGCTGGGCTGCCTCCTGGGGTCCTGTTTGGGTCTGTGAGCCATGCTGCCATTGGGGCCTCACCAATCTGGGCAGCTTTTGCCGCCACCTGGGGCCATGGTGACAACCAGGCCTAGGCTGCTGCTGAGGACCATGTCTGGGCCATGGTCCTACCACAGCCATGGTCTATTTTGATGTGCATGTCCCATGGTGCCACCAAAGGCCACATGAAGCTCGGGGGCTGGGCTGCAACCTGTGGCCTTGTTGGTGTCCAGGAGGCATGCTGCTGCCAGAGCATCCTGATCTGAGTGGCCGGGGCTACCACTTGGAGCTAGCATGTCTACCAGGCTGAGCTGCTTGCCTGGGGCCATGTTTGGGGTCTGTGTTGAAGTCTGTGACCCAGATTGCCACTAGGGCCATACAGAGGCCCAGGATCTGGTTGGAGTCTGGGGACCACGCCACAGCAAGGACCATACAGATAAGGGTGGCCTGTACTGCCCAGGGCCATGGTGTCATCTGGGCCGAGGCTGCTGCCAAGGTCCATGTCTGGGTCCATGGCCCTATATCGTCCAGGGTCCGGATTGACATATGTGGCCACCGAGAGCACCATGAAGATGCTCAGGGTCAGATTAGCCACCTGAGTCCAGGTCGGTGTCCGAGGGCCAGGATGTATCCAGATCTGAGTACCCTGTATTGCTACTCATTGCCATGGTGATTTCAGGGCCAGAGCTGCAGCTGAGGGCCATGTCAGGATCCTTAGCCCAGCTGCAGCTGGGGTCTGTGTTGATATCTGTGGCCTGTGTCACCTCAGGAGGGTTTAGGAACCATGCAGATGAAATCAGAGAGCCATGCTGAGCCTGCCCCACCCTCGCTGGCCCTGGGAAAACTGGCTTTGCCTCTCACTGGACACCACAGCAAGAGAGCTGGCCCCTACACTCTAGGGAGAGATGGCCCTACCCCTCACCACAGGCGAGGGTGAACCAACCTTGAGGGCATGCATGAAGGGAGCTGACTCCGCCCCCTCGCCAAGGATGGTGGCCCCAGTGGCTAACCAGCTTGGCTACCACCCAGGCCCACAGCCTGGCTTTGGGTTGACCCACCCTAGCGTCTACCCAATCTAGGACCTGCTGGAACTCGAGAAGGGACTGGTCCTGTGGAATGATACCTGCAAGATTCCCAAGACTCGGGGGCGACCACAGGATATCCCAGAGGAGTTCTGGTGAGGATTCAGTAAGGATGGTGTTCCAGAAACCAGAGGCCATGAACCAGACCAGTGATTCATTGCAATGAACAATTGCCAGGAAAGCTGATGGGACAAAGGGGTGTACTATATGGCACACTGAAGCCTCCAATGCCACCAGGACGAGAGGGTCCATGGCCCTATATCGTCCAGGGTCAGATTAGCCACCTGAGTCCAGGTCGGTGTCCTCTCCAGGTGATGGAGAGGAGGGGAAGAAGAAGCGAAGAGGTTTGTCTGTTGTTTGTTTTGTTTTGTCTTTTTAGGGTTTTTTGTTTTTGTTTTTGCTTTTGTTCGTTGCTCACTTTGTTTTGTTTTTCTTTTGGGGAGGGGGTAAGGCAGGGATGAGGGGAGGATTTGGAGGGACCCAGGAGGTGAGCAGAATTGAGGTGAGCAGAATTGGGGTGCATGATGTGAAACTCCCAAAGAGTTTAAAAGAGTTAAATAAAAATACATTTATTTATGTATTTATATAATATTTGTATATATTAAAGAAAATAATGCAATGTGTAGTTCAGCTGGTAGAATTACTTAGCATGCATGAAGTCCTGGGTTATTGCTGGCACCTTATAAATCTGTCAAGGCGCACTCCTGTAATGCTAATACTGGAAAGGTAGAGATAGCAGGCTTAGGAATTCAAGTTCATTCTTGGTTATACAACAAAGTTCAATGCCAGCTTAGGCTATATTAGGCTGTTTTGGTTTTTTTTTTTTTTTTTTTTTTTTTTTTTCCGAGACAGGGTTTCTCTGTGTAGCTTTGCGCCTTTCCTGGATCTCACTTTGTAGACCAGGCTGGCCTCGAACTCACAAAGATCCGCCTGGCTCTGCCTCCCGAGTGCTGGGATTAAAGGTGTGCACCACCACTGCTTGGCTGTATACGTGTCTTTTATGTGGGTATATGCACATGAGTACAGGTTCTTGAAGAGGTCACAGACACTGGATCCCCTGGAGCTGGAGTTACAAGTGGTTGTGAGTTGCCTGATGTGGGTGCTAAGAACTGAACTCAGGTCCTCTGGAAGAGCAGGAATCACTTTTAACCCTTGAGCCATCTCTCCAGCCACCACACCCAGCTTTTTCAGTATGCATTTTTGGAATTGAACTCAGGTTCTCATGCTTACAAGGCTCAAGTATTTTTCAGACTGAGCCTTCTCTCCAGCCTCTAGACAGTGAACTTTGGTATTCCAAACCACCTTCTAATGTCACAACCATCTAAGACTAAGATTTTTATAAACTAGAAGTGATGGAGCAAGCCTGTAACCCCAGTGCTAGGGAGGTGGAGGATTGCAAGTTTTAGGATAACCTGGGTTACCTATTTGAGTTCTAGGCCAATGTGGGCTTTGTAACAAAACCCTTTCTCAGGGAGGAAAAAAAAGAAGGAGGAGGAGGAGGAAGAGGAAGAGGAGTTGGGGAGGACTCAGGCGGTCTATCTGAAGCCAGTCATCTGGTGGAGAAATTGCGTTTCCAGTCTAGGTCAGCTGGACCTTGTGACCCAGGCTCTTAACCATTAGTCCATCCTGCTGAGATTGTGCCCTGTGCAGGAGACCTGGGGTGGCTAGAATAACCGGAAAGTGGTTCAAGAGGGCTTTGGAAGCACTTCCCATCACGGAGACAGAACAAGGAGGAATCATCCTCTCTGAGAGACAACCACGGAAAAACAAACAGATGAAGGCAAAGCAAAGAGGGTGGAGTTAGAAATTGATTAAACCAAAGTGCCCGTTGTCTGCCTGGGGTCACGTGTCCACGGACGATTCCAAGGTCATTTGAGGTGATACGCAGATAAATCGTCTTAGTTGCTCCACACTCCAGTAGAAGTATGTCTTTGTTTGAAAGTGATAAACGTAACTAACATATCCATGCCTTTGTGGATGTGATTCATTACAAGTGACTTGAGTGCTGGAGTGGTGCCTCAGGGGTTAAGAGCACTTGCTCCTCTGGCAGAGGACCTGGGGTCAGTCCCCAGCACCCACATGGCAGCTCACAACCATTTGAAACTCCAGTTCCAGGGCGTCAGCCACTCTCTCCTGTCCTTCGAGGGTGCCGGGTATGTGCATGATACAGACATCTATGCAGGCAAACACTCAGTTGATTTAAACCATTAAGTGTCTTTGATCTCCAACACTACATGAACAGAACACAGTGGTGCGTGCTTGTAAACCTAGCACTTAAGAGGTAAAGGAGGAGAGTCAGAAGTTCAAAGTCACCCTTGACTATAAATCAAGTGAGAGGCCAGCCTGGGTTACATGAGGCTCTATCTCAAAAAATATAAGTAAATGCCAACCAAATAGTATAGGTTCCAACTTCAAATGTTATTGCATACTCTTCAACACGTGACAGCAGAGCCTGGATACACGTGTTTTATTATCTACTGCTCCCCTTCCCCCGCTGCTCCTACCCTGGCCCACGCTGCTCCTGATCACCTAGCTACCTGCAAGGAAGGCCTCATACCAGGCCCCTGCTCTGGCCTGGCCTGCAGGCTCTTCTGTACATGCAGTCAGGGGGCGCCTATTAAAATAGAAAGCCAGCCTGAAAGCCAGCCTGGGCTAAGCAGTAGAACACTTTCCTAGCATGCGCATGGCCCAGGGTCTGATCCCCAGCATTGCAAGTCACCAATATAACCTAGAAAGCGGTTTCTGCCTCTCCCTTGCTGAGAATGTTCAGTGGCTTCCAACTGACTTAGAACACAAGCCAAAGACTCCAGCGACGGCCTGCATGAGCCCACATCTGCCCCCAGGACTTCTCTAACCTCTTTACCTCTGTGAAGGCCCTGGAATGTTCTAAACACATGCAACCCAGGCATGCTCCTGCCTCAGGGCCCTTGTGCTCATTGCTGTCCATTCCTATAACTTTTTGCAAGCAGACAGTGTGGTAGAAAGTGCCTCCCTCCCTCCTGAGACTACCACTACGATCTCAGTGTCACCACCAAGACGTCAATTTAATTATGTCACCAATAAAACCTCATTCCCTCACTCCAAGGAAGCCTTCCCTCACATACCTCCTCTCTTCCCCCTTCTTTCTTTTCCTTTGGCCCTTGGTGTCTTTGTTTCCAGTGCTGGGCACTCTGCTTGTTTAGTTGTGGTGGGTCTCTTCCCACCAGATTCCATGAGCTCTGGAAGTACTGGGTTTTGTTTATTGCAGGTTCCCCAGCTCCGAGAAGAGGGTGGGGCACCCAGCAGGAGATTGACAAATACCACTGAACCCCAAACTCCATTAGAGTATATATGCATTGTCCCCCCCCACCACCACCACCAAGGGAGAGTCTGAGGAGCATGGATCAGAGTTTCAGAAGGCTGTCTGTCACTTTCAAGTGTGCCCCAACTCTTCCACTTGGGGTTAGGCTGGCCAAGCAGATTTGCCTTCCAAAGGACTAGACAACACCACCTAGCTGGTTGGCCCTCTGGTTGGTCTATAACATTCGAATGTATAGTTGTTCTCCACAGAGTTAGTAGGCAGGACCTGGACATTTGCATCCGTCTCTGTGCGGTGGGTTACGATGAGTCTTCTGGTCAATACATTTAGTTATGGCAAGAGGCGGCCAGGCTTCCTTATGACTTCATTGTTTGTAAACTGTGCTCTCTGGATCCCAATTCCTTCCCAGCACCCAGAAGCAAACTCTGGCTTCTGTGATTTCTGCTGTCTCACACCCCGTTTCTTACCAGTTAGTGTGGAAACTTCCCAAGGGCAAAGGACCAATTTTTTTTTTTTTTAAATAGAACCAGGAGATGCTCGCTTACCTGGTTTCGACTCTGCCACCTACTGGCTATATGACCAGAAACAAATAGCCTAACCTCTGTGTTTCAGGCACTTTAAAAGAGTCTAGGAAGAAAGAACAAGACCTTCCTTGTATTGTCAGGAGGATGGGAGAAGATGATGCCTAGGAGGATTTGGCCAGGTGGGATGGAGAGTTCAGTGAAGTGGGGAATTTTAACTCAGCCGCCCCACAGATATTGAGTGTTTGGGGGTCAGAAGTGAGGCAAGTGCTGTCTCAGACAGGAGGGTTCCCAGGGGCCTTGTTCTCATCCACACTGATGTGGGTGGCCTGGCCCCACAAGGCCCCCATCTCTGCCCTTGCAGGCTTTTGTTTCAGAGGAGAGAACATGGAACTGTACTGTGACAAATGATGCCGAAATGAGGATGCACAGAGTGCTCCCAGGAGAGAGAGGAGGATGGCGGGGCCAGGTGTACATCCAATGGGTCAGAGTCACTTCTTCCTGGGTGACTTTCTGCAGCTTGGAACCTTGAGGCTGGGCATCTGGGTCCTGCCTTCCTCCTTTCCTCTCTTTTCCCTGCATCCCAGGGAATCCGAACCTGGCAGTTTAGTAGGGTGGAGGCCACAGCTCCACAGGCCTGCAGAGCGGGGCCCCACTGCACGCACCCTCCAGTGGCTACAAGGTGCGGCAAGCACTAAGTTGGATGGGCCCTGAGAAGGAGCAGTCCTTCAGGCCAGAGTGCTGATCTAAGTCTTGCTGTCATTTAATGTTGGCAGCTGCCCCTACTGTGACTCCTATTCCCATTTTACAGTGGACAGATACCCCACACTTACCAAGTGGAGAAGTACAGGAGTGTCAGGCCTACCAGACTCTGGCCGCAGTGCAGGGATGTCCTTCCTAGACACTGTCCCCACCCTACATCTCCCAGTGAGCAAGTGCCAAGAGGCTACATTTTCCTTAAGTTAGCAGCCCTCTTAGGTATCCCTTTGTTTGATTACTTATTTAGTGTGTGTTTACGGTATATGTGTTGTGGGTGTGTACGTGTGTGAGGCCAGAGGCTGACGCTGGGCGTCTTCTCCATCACTCTCCACCTTATCTTTTGAGACAGGGCCTCTCACTGAACCTGGAGCTCATCCATTCAGCCAGGCTGGCTGGCCAGAGAGCTCCAGGCATCTGCCTCTCTCTGCTCCGGTCTCCCCAATTCTGGGCTGCAGACCATCACAGCTGTGCCTGGCTTTGTACATGGACCACTGGACATCCAAATTCAGGTCATCATGGCAAGCACTTCAGTGCTCTCCAGCCCCTGGTTTAAGGTAGCAGGCTTCTTGAAAGCTTGCTTTAGTCTCTCCTGGCCTGGTATATACCGCAGGGACTTTGCAGGAAGAGGTGTTTGCACTAGGAGTAAGGGGCAGGAGGGACAAAAGCCTCAACTCATAGAATCCTCCAGGGCTGGGGGCGTGGAACTCTTCTGGAAGTATCCATCCCTACCATGAGGGAGGCTTTTTTGGGTTGTCTACAGACAGGGAACCCCTCCTTCAGGAGTCTGGGTTCCCATGGTACTCACTCTTCTTTCTTGCCCAAACTGTCTGGGTTCAAGGCCCACCCCTGGCAGTAATGACAGCTTGTGTCCAGGGCCCTGTGCTTAGTCTTCTATATAATGATGGTCGTCAGCCATCCTCCTCTCCAGAGCACTGGATTAGGGGGTTGTGCCCTCCTAGCACACGTCGATCCAGCAAGCAGGTCTCGGACAGGCAGTACCCTGCACCACATTTGGGGAACCACTCCCCTGAAAGGTATGCTGCCGTGATAACACACGGGTACACACCTCTTCCAGCTGTTGGGGTGAGAGCACAGCTGGCACATGCCCCTCTGGCTTTGGTGTCTTAGTGCTCCCAGTACTCGGTAAATTAAAGGAGCAAGTTTCTGTGCCTCAGTTTCTTTATCCACAGAGAAAATAAAACTGATGAGGGTGAGAGATGTAAGTGAATACAGGCTGGTTAGGCTGGAAACGTCTGCTACCGAGGTAAGGAGCTAAATTATTATTGTAATCCGGATCCAAGGCAACAAATACCTTCATAAAACAAAACATATTTGGTTTCTTTTTGTATTTTATTTTATTTTGGGGGACTTTTGGAGACAGGGTCTAATGCATCCCCAGGCTGGCTTCCAGTTCAATGTGTAGTCCAGGATAGTCTTAGACTTCTGATCCACCTTCTAAGTGCTGAGGCTAATGGGCGTGCACAACCCTGTAGGGCTTTCTTTGTATTTTAGGAACCATCACCTTCTTCATGGGTGAGAAACACTGAGAGGCAAGTTCGTGTGGGTGCTGCCTGTCCACTTGCGCGTTGTGTACACTTATTAGTGAGCAACTAATCTCTAGAATCTTCGTTCTGTGAGGCAGGCATCATCCCCAGCATTTTCAAAGGAGAAAGAGTGGTCAGGACTATTCATATTTCACCTTGGCCAAAAGAGTAAGGGGTGGATGTGACAATCGGCCTTGACGAGTACCTGACTCCAGGTAAGGCTCAGGAAACGACTCTGGGTCTTTTCCTGCAAACAAGGCCCTTCCCCCCAGTGCACACCCAGACCTGGCTCAGGGCTTGCACGCCGCGGTCACGACACCAGCCCCAGTGCACGGGTATCCTAAAGGAAGGGGGGGGCGTCACAAGTCCGCGCCCCATTCTCTGCACCCCGCCTCCCGCGGGGAGCGGCGTCCAGCCCCAGGCCAATGAGAGTAGCGGAATTTCTTTCATTGAGCTCGGGCCCCCGCTCCTGCCCGGAAGGGGGCGTGGCGCTGCGCCGGGGGTGGGGCCGCGGGGCGCCAGGGGAGGGCGGGGCCGGCCCTGCGGCTGAGCCAATCGGCGCCACGCCCGGGAGGGGGAGGGGGAACCAGGCCTTTTTTCCCCTCCGCGCGGGACCAATCCCGACTTTACAAGCTTGAACTTTTGCCACCCTCGGACTAGCAAGCACGCCCGAGGAGGTACCCCGCCGCGCCGGCTCCAGGGCAGGAGCGGCCTTAACCCTTCCGGTGCCGGGCCCCAAAGTCTGTCCCCCCCCCCCCAACTTGCCCCTGTTTTCATAGTGAAACGTAGCTGGGGAAAGCACGCCCTCCACATCCCTCTGGAAGGGGCAGAAAATAAACCCAAGAAGGGAAAAGGAAGCTCCCGGCCTTGAGGGAGACCTGGGACGCCAGGCAGCCTGGCGGGAGAGCCCAGGCGACCCAGAGGAGCCATCCAAGAGCAAGAGCACTCCCGCCTCTACCCCACCCTGTCCAAGTCCCCACCTCCGGCTATCCCGGAGCTCCCTGGATCGAAGTGTTCCCTAGTTCTGGGAAGTGGGTACGTGGAGCCTTCTTCGTGGGTCACAGAAGATCCCACTACCCCAACTTCTCAGCCGCCCCCCTAATCCCTCAGAGACGCAGGGCAGGAAGGCGCGCACACACGCCCATTTTTATTAGCCCGCGCTGAGGCTGGGGGGTTTGGACCTACTCTAAAGTGCAATGCGCGTTTGCAAGTTTGTGCACAAGCCGGAGAGAGGCAAAGGGCTGCTTTGGACTCCGGGTCGCTGTGGGTTCACCGGGCAGAGCTGGGTAGCAGGGCGTGTGTGTGTTTGCTTGCGCGTGTACGGGATCGCTCGTATCCGTGCCCAAGGCGCGACGTGAGCTAGAAAGCGAGTCGCGGGCGCTGGAAGCCTCGAGGCGGGGGTGCCGGGGCGGGAGATGGGCGGGGGCCCGAGTTCGTCCCGCCCCGGGAACCAGCCCCCTCGGAGCCTGGGGCTCAGCAATGGGACGTGTTCTCCTTTAAGAGTTAAGAAACTTGAAACCTTGTTTGCGCAACAATCAGCGCCGCGGAGCCGCCAAAGTGTCTAGACTGGCATATGATGGGAGGCAGCCAATGACTCCGCGGCGCTCCTCCGGGGGCCCTCAGTGTGCGTTTGAGGAGAACAAAAAAGAGAGAGGGCGCCGAGCGGGGGAGCGAGCGAGGGAGCCGAGCCCAGAGAAAGAGCCGCCGGGCGCTGCCTCGCCAAACCTCGCTGGGACCGCGGGGCCACCGGGAGGCACTTTGGTGGAGGGGGGAGGGGGGGCGACCTCGGCAGCCGCGGCGCCCGAAGCGACCCAGCACAGCGTGGGGCGGGCTGCGACCTCTGCCTCGGTGGATTGCATTTTTAATTAAGGATTCCTAGCAGCTCTTGGGATTTTTTTTACGGCTTCCACTCATGTGTTGACACCCGCGTTCAGGAGAGATTTGCCCCAAGTGCACCGAGCGCCCAGGACCTGAGACGGAGTTGCTTTTCGTGCGTGCAAATCCAAGCATTTCGGGTTTTGTTTGGGATCTTTTTCTTGCTTTGCTTTGCTTTTATTTTTATTTTATTTTATTTCATTGCAGGGATCTGGAAGTTATCCACAAGCCTGAGTTTCGGATCCTGCAGGGAAAGCCCATGCAGCGTAGCACTTGGTTTTTGAAGGCAGAGTTGTGCAGACACATTTGGGGGTACAACGCAAGCGCTTTGTGCTCGTGTACCAGCCGCGCAACTTTTGAAGGCTCGCCGGCCCATGCGGGGTGTTTCTAGCATCGCTTCGCCCGCGACTCCCCTAAGGCTCCAGAGCGGCTGGAGTTGAGCAGTCCCGGCCCACCGCGGTCCATGTAGCCCGCTGGTCCCGCGCGGACTGCGGCTCGGCGCGCGCGTGTTCCCGGCCCGGCCCGGCGCGAGCTCCCTCATGTTGCAGCCCTGCGGTGCCCCTTCGACGACAGGCTGTGCGCGGTCTGCACGGCGCCCCGCTGCAGAGCTTCATGTGGGGCTGCGGCCCGCGCAGCCGGCGCCTCGTTGAGGGAACGGACCCCCGGTAACCGGAGACCGCCTCCCCTCCCACCACCCCAGGCGCCAAAGGATATCGTATGTTCAGGTCTAAACGCTCGGGGCTGGTGCGGCGACTTTGGCGAAGTCGTGTGGTCCCTGATCGGGAGGAAGGCAGCGGCGGCGGCGGCGGCGGCGGTGGCGACGAGGATGGGAGCCTGGGCAGCCGAGCTGAGCCTGCCCCGCGGGCACGAGAGGGCGGAGGCTGCGGCCGCTCTGAAGTTCGCTCGGTAGCCCCGCGGCGGCCCCGGGACGCGGTGGGACCGCGAGGCGCCCCGATCGCGGGCAGGCGCCGGCGCACGGGGGGCCCCCCGAGGCCGGTGTCGGAGCCAGGGGTCGGAGCTGAGGGCTCCCTGCTGGATGTGGCGGAGCCTGGAGGCCCGGGCTGGCTGCCTGAGAGTGACTGCGAGACGGTGACTTGCTGTCTTTTCTCCGAGCGGGACGCTGCGGGTGCGCCTCGGGACGCCGGCGATCCCCCAGCCGGGCAGTCCCCGGAGCCAGAGGAGGGTGGCGGGCCTCGGAGTCGAGAAGCCCGCTCGAGGCTGCTGCTTCTGGAGCAGGAGCTCAAGACGGTCACGTACTCGCTGCTCAAGAGGCTCAAGGAGCGTTCGCTGGACACGCTGCTGGAGGCGGTGGAGTCCCGCGGCGGCGTGCCGGGCGCCTGCGTGCTGGTGCCGCGCGCGGACCTCCGCCTGGGCGGCCAGCCCGCGCCACCGCAGCTGCTGCTCGGCCGCCTCTTTCGCTGGCCAGACCTGCAGCACGCAGTGGAGCTGAAACCCTTGTGCGGCTGCCACAGCTTCGCCGCCGCCCCCGACGGGCCCACGGTGTGTTGCAACCCCTACCACTTCAGCCGGCTCTGCGGGCCAGGTGAGCGCGCGCGCGCGCACGGGGTCGCCTCGACCTGTGCCTTTATCTTCCTATCCTTGTCTGTGGCCACCTCTTTGTGGATGCTCTCGGGATACTCCCCGGTACTGGGAGCCTGCAGTGGGTTGAGGAAAGCTGAGGGGTAGGTGTGTGTGTTTCAAATGGTACCTTCACTTGTAGCGCCAGCGAATTTAGAAAGGGGCACGTTCGGGTTTCTCTATGCAGCTTCTGGGACTGAAAGTAGACTGCAGCTTTGGGAAACGGGATAGCAAGCCATGGAGAGGCCAAAGGAGTAGACGACATCTCCCTTTTGGGGGATTCACCCCAGCCGGTAATCAGCTTCTAGCATTGTGTGCATATTCCTATACACCAGCTGTGCTTTTCTGCATATTCCTATACAGTACCCCAGGTAGGTATGGCTGTGAAACTGTTTGCAGGCAACTCGTGCCCAGCGTCAAAAGTGTGTGCAAAATGTTCCACTTGTCCCTTCCTATGCTCTGAGCCCAGATTTCTGCAGGCCAGTCTCTCGTTTCCAGCATCCTTTGGGCGTGGAATGCCAGGCTCCTCCATCCTCGTGGCTCTTAATTCTTGCCTTCAGCTTACCTCTAGAGTTGAGGGTCCTAGGGCACCTGAGAGCCAGAGGCTGCTCGCTCTTTTGTTAGTAGCCTCTTTGTTCTCTTGGGATCTTCCGTACACACCCTACCAGCCTTGCTTACTTACCTAGGCAGGCTCAGGTGCGGGAGCAGAGGTGAGGAGAGATGAAGGCCTCTGGTGGGCGCGGAGCGCTCTCTCTCTCTCTCTCTCTCTCTCTCTCTCTCTCTCTCACACACACACACACACACACACACACACACACATGTTTTCTGTACCACAGGAAACACTCACCTTAGGGGAATACATTGAAGGCATTGGAGGCTTTGCCGGGGAGAACGGGACAGGTAGTTCCAGGCTGTTGGCTCTGTCTGGTCAGTTCTTAGGTCTCCTGACTCAGTCTGGTAAGAGAACATGGACTCAGGAAGCTTGGCTTCTCCCTGTGTGTAGACGAGGGCCTAGTGTCATGAAGAGAAGAAAGTTTCCCTCCCTTCCCTGTGGTTCCTGACGTGCCTCCCTCGTGGTCAGTCTCTCCAGGCTCAAGGTAGACCTTGGGTAGTCCCTGGCTTTCTGTGCCTGGAGGCTAACTGAAGCTGCTTCCCCTGGAGGAAACTGCAATCTCTGTCTCTGGGGAGGAGGACCCTGTTTGTGCGTGTATTGCCTCCTCTCATTTTTTTTCCTAGTAGGAGATGGATGGTAGGGCCCATGACATTCTTCCATAAGGCCCTAGTGGATTTTTTTCCCCTGTGACCAAGTCATAGTACTAACAAGTTGGTTGAGCATTTACTCTGTACCAGGTACTGAATGTGTATGTGTGGTGTGCGTGTGAGAGAGACAGAGACAGAGAGGATTCATGCTGTCAAGAAATCCTCCTGGGAGGTGGGAAGAAGTGGGAAGGAGGTAAGGGGTGGGGCTAGGTCAGTGGTCTGAGCCTCCGGGAGGGCTGTGGGTGTGGCTGTAACTGGATCACCTCTGGGAGGGCCACGCCTTTAACCTGGAGCAGCCTCCGAGGAGGGGGGTGGACCTAAAGAGGGCTTCCTCAGGTGGGTGGACCGGATAAGGAGGAGCAAACCGCTGGAGGCCTTGGGACCGGACCCCACTCAGTTCCTACTCTTAGCACTCAGAATTGGCCCTGCGTGGCCAGGGCGAAGTTGAGAGGGACCTGAGGAACTATAGAATCTGGACCTAGGCTCTGTCCAGACAGTGACCTTGGATGAGTGTGTATGTGTGGGAGGGCTCTAGAGACATTTTAATTCTCCTGAGTATTGGAACTTAATTCCCTGCTTCCCTCAAGAGGCACTTCCCCCTGGGGCTTGGGGGAAGGCATGCACCACGAATCTATTCCCTGCCTCTTCTGGCCACGAACCTAGGAGGGCCCTAGTCTGCCAGCTGGGGGCACCTCTGAGGACTGGTTGTGGGAAAGAAGCAAGAGTTTCCAGTATGCCCGGTTGACCCTCTTGCCTTCTCTGGGAGTGGGGACTGGGGAAGCCCTTTGCTACGCACCCCGCCCCCGGGGCTGGCCGCCAGCCTGGCTCCTCGAAATGGGCGGGCACATAGCTGGGGTTCAGCCGAGCGCGTCCTGATAAGGAGACCGCTCCTCCCCACTTTCCAGCTCAGGGAAAAGGGCTGGGGCATGGGGCAAGCCGGCAGGCAGACAGACAGACTGTCTGATCGCGCATACGACTGGAGCAAAGTGCATGGGAACACCCAGCACCAGTCATTCGTGCATGGCCTCCGCCCCCAAGGACTCCCAGTGTCAAGACATGTGGGAAGTCCGGTCCCCTTCCTTTCTGAGCCTGGCCTCCTCTCATCTGTAAAGTTCTGGGTTGGCCTGAACAAGTGAGGTGAAGAGGTGACAGGTTCCAGGCCCCATGGGCTTTGTCTCAGAAACTAGTGTCCTGAACACCAGGCTCAGTGCGGGACAGAGTCCGGAGGCCTCTGGGAGCGATCTTTCCTGGGCCTTTCTGGTTAGGACTAAAGGCAGCGCTGAGCTCAGTGGGTTGCCTATGTGGACGGAAATGTGGAGAAATACTTTAATCACAGCTCTGACCTGTTTATAGAGTTCCTTTCTCCTGCAAGTATCCATTAACTCTGGAATGAATCTCCTGCTCTCTGCTTCCCTACTTTTTTTTTCTTTCTGTAATTATATTCAGTAAATTACTATTATCCAAATTGTGCCCGGGAAAGAGAGAGAGAGAACTTCTAAAGGGCTAGAGGAGGCTGCTTAGGAAAACACAGGGTTCCCAGGCCAGGCCTGGAGGAATTAGAATGGGCTAGAAAGTTTTTCCTTTTATTTGGCCTGGCATTATCCCTTTGAAATGAGATCAATTTCAAGTTGGGCTTCCCGGCCCCGCCCCGCCCCCTCGCGGCCCCTCGGCCTGTCTGTCTGCTCCCCGCTCCTCTCTTGGAGGTGAGGAAGCCGTGATAATGCCCAGTTTGCCTCTTGCTGGCGCCAGCCGGCTGCGCTGTTTATCTGGCTGCTGGGGGAATCTGGGCAGTTAGGCTCCTTGGCCTTAAAGCGCCAGGAGCTCCTTTTCTGCCCTCCCGATCCTCGGGCTTGGGGTTGGAGCCTGTCGGTTCGAGGGTTCGAGGGAAGAAGAAACGGGTACCCAGGAGGCCCCCTCCCTGCCCGCCTGTCACCCCTGGGGAGGGAGAGAAGTCGGAGGCCCAGGCCAACGCGTGGATCTTGTCCTACAGCAAAGAGCTGTCCTGCAGAGATGGGTGGGAAGTGATAGAAACTCCCGCCAGGCTCAGAAGAGAGGCTGCGAACTTTGTTCCGGCCTCACTTGTAGGTCTGGATCCCAGAAGGCTAGGTAGCCCCTGAGAGCTGACCAGAGAGGGGCTGGACTGGGCTGATTGATGCTGTTGACTCCTGACTGACTACTCAGCCTTGGGAGGAAGTTACGGGGTTCTTTTAGTCCATGCCTAGGGCTGGAGGTCTGAGGGGCTTGGAGTTTCTGAGGTCTTTCTCTTTTTCTCTCATCCATGTCCAGTTCTCTCAGAGGATCCTGCAGAGGCTGGAAGTGTTCTGTTAGAGTTTACAGTGTGTAAATTACTTCCAAATCAACATAACTCTTAACAAGAGCTAGGATAGAATCTTCTAGACAGTGGATGGAGAGCTAGGGGTCAACTTGAAGATTCTCTTCTGATCCTATGTCTTCACCCAGTGGAGGACTCACCTAGCCTGCCTGAGTTACGTGTCCTGTGGTTCCATTTTCTTAAATCCTGGAGGCTGTATGGGAGGGGAGTGGGAACATGACGGGTAAGAATGACTGGTATTGTTCCCAGCACATCATTCATAACAGCAAAATGTGGAACCAACCCAAACATCCATTAGCTGATGGATGGATAAACAAAGTGTGATGTAGCCACACAAAGGAATATCATCCAGCCATAAAAAAGAGTGAAGTGCTCGCCCGTGCCAAGGCCTGGATGAACCTGAAGAATGTAGTGCTGAGTGAAGGAAACACACAAAAGGCTCTGTAGCGTATGATTTCATGGACATGAAACTTTCCAAATAGGCAAATCCATAGAGACAAAAAGTAGATGAGTGGTTGCCTGGGCTTTGGGGTTGGAATATAGGAAGTGCTTGCTAATGAGGATAGGGTTTCTTTTTGTGGTGGTGGAAATGTCCTATAATTAGATCATGGTGATGGTCACACAACTCTTGGAATGTACCCCAAACAACCAAATTGTTAACTTTAAAAGGGTGAATCTTGTGATCTGTGAGTTTCTCCCCGCTCCCCTCCCTTAAGATTGCCTGGTCTTGGTCTCCACCAGCAATAGGAGGGCTTGTGTGGCTGCCTTCCAGCATGGCCTTGGGCGGGCCCGTTACTGGCTGGATATCAGGTGTCCCATCGATTAAAAAAAAGGAGCTGAGAGCTTTTGGTGGTGGTGCATGCCTGTAATCCCCGTGCTGAGGAGGCAGAGGCAGGAGGATGCACGATGCCTGTGAGGCTAGCTTGAGCTGTGCATTGAGATCCCGTTTCAGAGCCAAAATAAATAAAACTTAAATTAGAAAAGAGTTGAGTTTGGTGAAGCCCCAGCCCCTTTGATCTCTGACAGGCCGGAGCTCTGTATTCTGGGCTGGTGACTATAAACCTTCTTCTTTTTACTTCTAGAAGGATCGGGGGTTAGACGACGTCCCTCCCAGAAGCTTAGCTGGTCTTTCCCTGGCTGCATGTCTGCACTTCGGGCTTATCTGTTTTCTTTCTGTCTCACTGATGATGTTAGGAGCCCCTGCCTCAGGTGTGACTGTGGGGAGTGGGTGCTTCGGAAGGAGGAACGTCATCAGCACTTTAAAATCCTTGGGCTGGGTGGTGGTGCCGCACGCCTTTGATCCCAGCACTCGGGAGGCAGAGCCAGGTGGATCTCTGTGAGTTTGAGGCCAGCCTGATCTCCAAAGCGAGTTCCAGGAAAGGCGCAAAGCTACACAGAGAAACCCTGCCTCGAAAAAACCAAAATTAAAAAAAAAAAAAATCTCTGTAAGAGACACTGGGGATGGCCAGGGATATGCCTGTAATTTGTTTAGGAGGCAGAGACAAGAGGATTAGTAGTTCAGGGTCATCCTTGGCTATACATACTGAAATTCAGGGCCAGCCTGGGCTATATGAAACACTCTTTCAAAAAACTCAGAGAAAGGTTGGGTGGGGAAGGCTGGAATTGGTTAACAGTCGCAAGTCACACTCTAGCTACTACCTCTGTTGCTGGAGACAGGTGTGGGGGCAGATGTCTCGCTCTGTCCTGGGTTTCAGGGGCTGTAAAAGAGGGTGTGTACCAGACATGGCTCTGGTTCTGGCTCCACAGCCAGTTCCCCAGGGAGTCACTTCCACTCACCAGGCCTCAAGTCTCCTCTATGCCGTGGGAACTCAGGCTCAGTCCCCTCTCCCTCAGAGCACCAGGCCTTTCATTGCTGGGCCACTGGACCTGTCTCAGGTTTGGCCTCTGGGCTGAGGACCAATGCAAGTAGCTCTTACTAAAAGTGTACAGTCTTCCACCCTGTGTCCTGTGTGAGGTCGCTGGTAGGTACCTTTGGCTCTCCAATTCTTCCTCCCATTCTTTTGTCCCTGCCTGGAAACATGAGTCAACACTGGGTGCAGAGGGGCCCTTTGGAACAATGAGGCTGAAGTCAAGCCTGGGCGCAAATCTCAGCTCTGCTGTGATTGTCTTGGGCAGCAGGAGGCAGTCAGTTTCCTCATCTGCAAAATGGGAATGTGGATACCATCTTAGGTATTTATTTTTTATCTCTGAGAAAAGATTACATCGAAGCAGGTGTCTGATGAGCGTGATTAACCTTCGTGTTCTCGAGGGCTATAAGAATTAGAGATAGGGCTGGATAGTTGGCTCAGCAGTTGAGCACTGGCTGTTCTTCCAGAGGACCCAGGTTCAAGTCCCAGCACCCACATGGCAGCTCACAAGTGTCTGTAACTCTAGTTCCAGGGCTTGTGACACCCTCACACAGACATACACGCAGACAGAATACCAATGCACATAAAATAAATAAATCTTTAAAAAAAAAAAAAAAGAATTAGAGACAATAGAGAGACTTCAAAGTGCCTGGCATAGAGTGAATGTTCAGATCTCTTCAGTGTCTTTGCCCTATTGACTTCTCCTGTGACCCCTGTCCACAGAGAGTCCCTGCTCTAGACTCAGAGCCTTGACTGAGGAAGCCACTTCTGGCTGCAGAGGACAGGTTGGCAGGAGAGGGAGGCCTCCTTTGGGTGTCTGGAACGCACATAACTAATGCTCCTCTAACTAATGGTGCCTTATTATAATTGCGAAAACACTCATTACCCTGGTGTCGTTCCTGATACCCACCTAATAATAGTTATTACCCCTTTATTACTGTGGAGTCTGCTTTAGCTTGCGATCTGATGGGGTTCAGTTTCATTTATGGAAAATGGAGGGTCATTTCATTCACCCAGATTGTTACTTAGTTTAGCAAATTGTTACTTCCCGGTAAAGCAAGAGCCTAAGAAATTCCTCTGAAGGCAAAGTGTATGTTTTGAAGGAGGAGTATTTTAGGCAAATGAAAGGCGGCCGGAAGGAAAACACCATAGACAATCAGGAATCAAGAGTCTGAGCTGGGAAGCTGGGACCCACCCCTGGCCTTTCTTTACAAAAAACGAGAGACTGAGGCCAGAGTCTGAAGTAACTGGCTTAGAATGTGAAGGCATCCAGGGCCCCAGTAGCCACCCAGGAGTGGTGGTTCTAATGTGGATGAAATACTTTTTAAAATTTATTATTGCTATCATGTATGTCGTGGGGGGTGCAGACCTGACATGAAGCACATGTGGAGGTCAGAAGACGACTTGAGGCCGTCTGTTCTCCCTTCCACCAGGTGGGTTCTGGGGATCAAACTCAGGTCCTTAATCTTGGCCGCAAGCTTCTTTACATGCTGAGCCATCTCGCCAGCCCCCTCCCCTCCCTTTTTTCCCTCCCCACCACGATTCCATGTGTGGCCCTTCTGAACTCTGATTTGGCTTGTTGAACTTAGCAAGTAAAAATTTAGCACCGGGCGGTGGTGGCGCACGCCTCTAATCCCAGCACTCAGGAGGCAGAGGTAGGCGGATCTTTGTGAGTTCGAGGCCAGCCTGGTCTACAGAGCGAGATCCAGGAAAGGCGCAAAGCTACACAGGGAAACCCTGTCTCGAAAAACAAAACAAACAAACAAAAAAATTAGGATGCCCATTCAGTTTTCATTCCACACAAGCAACACAAAATTCCAGCATAAGTATATCCCAGATATTGTAAGGCCTGCGCTTATACTAAGAGACCATACTCGGTGTTTAGCCCAAATGCAAACAGAACTGAGCCACCTTGTATATCATCTGGCAGCCCGAGCACGGACTCCTGCCTTGTGTTTTTCTAGTTGTGACGATAATAAAGGTGCTGTTTATGGGAGTGTGACCAAGAGCTGTGCTAAGCATTTTGCATATGCTATCTTTTGCCCTTCTGGCAAAACCAAGAGGTCTATGATTATCACCCCTGTTTTATAGTTGAGGAGATCATCTTAGAGAGGCGAGGGAACTCTCCGGAGCTCCCAAAGCATAGGTGGCATAAGTAGGAACTGAGCCCCAGGGAGCGGTAGAGATGGTGGGCGACACGGAAAACATCCTGGGGTCAGAGGTTATTAGTTGCGGAAACTGATAGTTAAAAGCACGTGGAACACCAGGTGTGACATGCTGTATCCTGTCTTCCAGAATCACCGCCACCCCCCTATTCTCGGCTGTCTCCTCGTGACCAGTACAAGCCACTGGGTAAGTGTGCCCTCCCCTGGAGAGGTGGGCTGAATTGGGTGCATTCAAACGGGGTGAAGTTTTACAAACACTCCCACGGGTTGGGCTGCTGCAGAGAGACTATTTACATCTTCAGATTCCAGGCTTCTCGTTAACCTCTCCATGACCTTTAAACATGGGCCTGTGGGAGATGAATGGGTTCTGACTTCAGCTGCTCTTTGGAGGTGGGTTGGAATTTCTGGGTCTCTTTCCCTTCCTTCCTCCCCCAGCCTGGAGTTACTGTCCACCAGTGTGTTAATTGGGGGTGTGACAGGCAGATAGGGCATGGAGTCTTTGTTGAGCTGTATCTGTCCTTGTCCCCTACCTGGACAGGTAGACAGGTGGCTTGACTGTCTCCGAGGGAACTTAGTGGAGAGGGTGTGTCGTTTCAGATAAGTCCTGGGCAATGGCAAGACGGATTTTTCTCTACAACCTTGGGGCGAAGTGTCAGCTCATGTTCTGGGGTGCACACATACAATTTAAAAGCAGATGAGGGGCTGAAGAGAGGGCTCATGGGTTGAGAGCAATTTGCTGCTCTTGCAGGGAGGGGATCTGGGTTCAGTTCCCAGCACCTACGCTAGGTGGTTCCCAACTGCCTGTATCTCCAGCTCCAGGGAATCCAGTGCCCTCTTCTGGCCTCCAAGGGCACTTTCTTGCACGTGATGCACGTGATACACTCATGCACTCATGCACGCACACTTACACACAATAACTAACTAACTAAATATTTAAAAGCAGAGATGCCCGAGGTCCTGGGCTCTCCTCAGTGGATATAGAGTAGTGATGTAGTCTGCAGAGTTCCAGTAGCAGGTGAGCTGGCCTGAAGAGTTCCCACAGAGCAACTTTGTGACCAGCCGTCACTGTGAGACCCAGGCCTCCGAAGTCCATTGGCATGGTGTGGGTGCTAGAACATTCCCAACTGAGCACCAAGAATAAGTTTATGGTAGAAGCATACTCTCTGGAGTGTGTAAGCTCTGGCTGGAAGGTCACCTTCAGGGTCATGGACTCAGGGGTCACCCCAAGTTCCTTCCAGCCCTTCATCCCCAGTGAGGTCAGAAATATACCCACCCCAGAGTTGCTTGAGGAGTTTGATCCATGGCCAGTGGGGCGAGGGCTGTCCCTCAAGGGTGTGGGAGGCAGTGGCTGAGCAGTGGTCTTTGTTCCAGCGGTGTGCCCTGCGCACAGGGAGCTTTGCCTACTTCTTTAGGAACTAGAGGGGTCATGGTCTTGGGGTAGATGAGGAGGAGCCAGCTGAGTGAGGAGAGGGAGACCCCTAGCTGAGGAGCTGCAGGGCTGAGGAGCCGCAGGGCTGAGGCACCAACCCCAGGGCAGCCACAGCTCAGGCCATCTTCCCCATCTCCCTGCCATAGGCCAGCCTCAGCATCTCCTAAGTCAACACAGTGATAGCTGTCCTAGAGAACATGCCTCTCTCCATTAGAGGAAGAAAAAGTCAAAAGTTCATAAACAATGGCAGGATTATTGTTAAATCAGCTTGGGGGGAAACGGACAAGCCCCAGAGAGTGACCATTTGGAAGCTAACAGGTACCCCATTATTTCACAGGTGGGACACCCGAGTCCCAGAAAGCAAGCATGACCCTTGCTGGGGCTCACAGAACTTAGCATAAGAGATAAGAATGGCTTTTACAGGCCGGGCGGTGGTGGCTCATGCCTTTAATCCCAGCACTCGGGAGGCAGAGCCAGGCGGATCTCTGTGAGTTCGAGGCCAGCCTGGGCTACCAAGTGAGTTCCAGGAAAAGGCGCAAAGCTATACAGAGAAACCCTGTCTCAAAAAACCAAAAAAAAAAAAAAAAGAATGGCTTTTACTAATTTGATCGATTGAGACAGGATCCCCTTATAGAGTCTAGGCTGGCTTTGCTTCAAACTCTCCATCCTCCTGCCTCAGCCTCCTGCTTGCAGGAATTACAGACATGCACTGCTGTGGCTGGCTCTGTTTTTATTTTTTTTAATGATGTGGGAAAAAAAAAATAAAGTTGTAAGAATATTCCCCCAAACACGAAAGGGGCACAAAATGTGGGTGGCCTGGAGGCAAGCAGCTGGATGTTCAGTCATGCCCCTCCAGTTGCCCCAGCTGCTCTGTCTTGCTACCATGCAGAGCTGAGCAAACGGGGCAGGCTGTGAGTGAGGTTCTCATGGTTGAAGGTGCTTACTTCTGTAGAAGAAGGTGGTGACGTCACTCTGGTACTGCCGGCTGTTGCTGGAGGTGCATCTTGAACTGGGGCTCCAGATCCTAACCATGATCCCTCCATGGCTTAAGGTGCTGTCAGAGGCTGGGGGAGATCTGGGAGAGATTTCTTTCTATAGCAGCCACCACAGGAAAGGCTGCCTTTCCTGACCTCAGTGGAAAGTCGAGATCTGTGGGCTCGGCCAGGGTGTGACAGGTACTCAGTACCGAGGAGCTCCAAAAGGTAGAAGCCACTTGCCCTTCCTGTAGCTCAGAATTGTCTGTCATTCCCGCTCCAGGGTACGCACATACATGGAGACACACACCTACACATAATTAAAAATAATACAAGTAAATTTTTAAAAAAGTAATAGGACCCAGCTTTGAGCTGGTGCTGCTCCTTCAGATGAGAAGTGGTGTCGAGGCTGCAGGCGGTGTCGAGGCTGCAGGCGTTCCGCACTGCGGACGGTGGGTGTTAAATGCTAACATGGTTCAGTCAGTAGAGTGCTGGGACATAAATTCAATCCCACCATGAAGAGGCCGAGACGGGCGTTCTCCCCGGGACTCACTGACCAGCCAGCCTAACCTACTTAGTGAACTAGGCCAGTGAGAGACCCTGCTCATAGAGCAAGATGAGGAATGGCACCCAAGGCTGACTTCTTTTGGGGGGTGGGGAGGAGGACAGGGTTTCTCTGTGGTTTTGGTGCCTGTCCTGGATCTTGCTCTGTAGACCAGGCTGGCCTCGAACTCACAGAGACCTGGCTCTGTCTCCCAAGTGCTGGGATTAAAGATGTGCGCCACCAGTACCCCCAAAGCTGACTTCTATATCTACACACACGTACAATGTGTACCTACAAACGTGCAAACAACAGACACACACACACAATACAAAATTTTAAATCTTTATCATTGAAGGTTTTTTTTTTTAAGATTTTCCTGTGTCTTTATTTTTAGTACTGTTACCAGCAGATAATATTTTTGTATGCCTTGAGAAATAGTGCAGTATTTAAAAAAAGGAAATAATTATTTCCTTTACCTTGAATTACTTCTTTTTCTTTTCTTTTCTCGTCTTTTTTTTGAGATAGAGTTTCTCTGTGTAGTTTTGGTGCCTGTCCTGGATCTCACTTTGTAGATCAGGTTGGCCTCGAACTCACAGAGATCCACCTGGCTCTGCCTCCTGAGTGCTGGAATAAAGGCGTGTGCCATCACTGCCCGGCGAATTATTTCTTTACACACACACACACACACACACACACACACACACACACACACACACACACAAAACAAACAAACAAACAAACAAACAAACAAAAAAAAAACTAGTTCATGTCTGTGCCTCCCTGATCACGAGACCAGGAATCAAAATAAAACCCAGCATCTGGCAAGTGGGAAATGAGAAAAAAAAAGAAGAAGCCAAATTGGTTAATGTTTCATCGTTCCTGCTCTTCAAGCCATGCGGTAAAAGGGGGGAAATTCCTGCAAGATGAAATGGAATTCTAGCCAGCTAGAGCCTAAGCTGAGGGAATTGTCCCAGGAATTCCCAGCCCCTGGTGGCTGCTGGGCCAGCTGGGACTAGCCCAGCCAGATCTGGTTTGTGTTGGGTGACCAGAAGATAAAAAGGTTTCAGGCCTCCTGGTCCATGCCTTCTCAACTCGTGGTCAGGCCTGTCCTGTCCTGGGGACAAGCCCACACTGCTAATTGCAGAGGCCCAGACCTAGGGGGAAAAACTTCCCAAGTCTTCCCACCCCCGAGAGCATCAGTTTGTGAAACCAGTGGGGCAGAAAAGGTTCCCTTCCATCTCTGCGCATGGCACTCGGGATGGCTGGTGACACATGCCACGTGAAGTACTTAATTAAGCATGAGTGCAAAACCCAGCCCAAGCTCCACAGGCCGTTTTGATGATGGGGAGTGGGAGAGGTGAGGGAGACAGACAGCAAAAGTTAATGTGAGAGCAAACACTTGGGTCGTAATTAGAGGTGTGTGGGGACAGAGGGGGCTGGTGATTTGTTGTGTTTCTCCGGCTCCAGGAGGAAGAAAGGAAGGGAAGAAGGAAGGAAGAAAGGAAGCAAGAACCAACAACTTCAAGAATTTTAATGGTTGTGATTAAGTTGAGCAGCTATGAATTGTTCAGGGACTTAATTTAACCTTACCCAAACAGGCTGCAAGTTGGTGCTTGCTCAGTCCCCTGAATGTGGACTATTTCTGTGGTCAGGGCCACCGAGGCTCTTCCAGGTGTCAGGGTCACATCGGTCTGCATTTTTCCGGAAGGGTTCTGGGGCTAGATGGTTGGCCTGGTCCGGGGTGGTCCTGAGACTGGACCACAGAGTGGCGTTAGTAACTGGTGAGGGGTCTGTGGGTTGTAGCTCAGTTGGTAGAGTGCTTGCCTGACGTACATGAAGCCCTGGGTTTGATTCCCGGCACTGCATGAACCCAGCTTGGTGGTACATGCCTGTAATCTCAGCATTTAGGAGAGCAAGACGATCAGGAGTTCAGGTCATCCTTGGCTAGGTACTGAAATCAAGGTCAGCTTGGGCTACAGGAATAAATTTATACTAAGTGGTCACCAGGGACATCTGCCCTTTGTGTATGGGAACGGGTGCCTTTCGGCCAACTCAGCTCTCTTTCTTTTCCCCCTCGAACAGATCTGTCCGATTCCACATTGTCTTACACTGAAACCGAGGCCACCAACTCGCTCATCACCGCTCCGGGTGAATTCTCAGGTTGGCATGTTTCTTCTTCTCACTCGTGGCTGTGGGCGGCACCGGTGGGGACCGATGTGGGTACACTGATGGAAGGATTTTGATTTCTTGTGATTTTTGTGCTCTTATCCGCCCACTCTGTGACTGGGAAGATGGCCAATGCGTGCGTGCGTGTGTGCGTGCGTTTGGTGTTCTTGGAGTTCAGGACTGGGTGTGGTGTTGCATGCCTCTCAGCCTCTCAGTACTGAGGAGGTTGAGGCAAGAGGAGGTGAAGGCCAGCTTGTGCTACAAAGCTGTGTGGTTTATGTGGGTAGAAACTTGAAGATAATGACTTGCCAGATTTTAACCTGGTGTCTCCCGTTGTCTTTCTCATTCCCATGGCTTAGACAGGCCCCCTCCATCATTGTAGCCAGGGACACTTCCCTGTACCTGGAGGCCTCAAGGTGGATGGGTCACAATAAGTTGTCTTCTCTCCGTGCCCAGGGGGAGGGCCTGTGGGTAAGCAAATGGGATAGCTTGGGCAGACTGGCAAGGGAGGAGCTTGCTAAAGGCTGCTGGTGTCTGTGCCCCGTACTTGGCAGTGGATGGCAGGCAGGAAGCCGGGGGAAGGAACCCCCGCTTTGGTGGTGTCCCCTAACTGTCTGAAATTCCCAGTTGGTGGCCCTAAGTCCCCTCACATTCAAGGGAATTCTTGTGAGAGAGGGTGGCTAGGAGGAGCAGGCAGGAGGGCCAGGGACTTGTGTGGCGAGGTCTGTGCGGCCTTCTGGGAGCAAGGTGGGTAGGGTGTGCTGTGTGGCAGCTGGGCCTGGGGCCCCGGGGGCGGGGGCGGCTAGCCGGGCCTCTGCTTCTTTTCCCGACTCCACACCCAAGCTATAAAAGCAAGGTAATGAGAATGAGTGGTCACCGGCAGCCAGGCCCCACCCCAGCACCTTACATAGTCTCACTTGTAGGCATAGTGACTCCTTGTGTCCCTCGGGGCCATGCAGCAGCCTTCGTGGCCACAGGAACCTCGCTGCTCAAGCCTGAGCTCCTTGTTACTGTTGTGCTACGCCCCACCCCCTCCCCCTCTGAGACAGTGCCGTGTATCCTGATGAGTTCCCTCGATCAGTTCTCATCCTCCTGGTGATTCGAAGGTGACACAGTCTGCCCGCTCCCAGACACCTGTCCATTTCCCTAGCCTCGAGCCCTTCCCCGTCCGTCCCCTCGCCTTCCCACAGTCCAGGAGGAAACCTCAGGAGTACGGCTGTTTTAAGAGATGGAGACAGACAGCAAGACCCTACAGTGAGCTCATGGCCGAGATGGTACAGGAGTCCAGGTCTCCTGTCTGCTCTCGGGGCCCTGGGCCCCTAATCAGGCCACTTTGCTCTCTCCTCTTCCTGTTCGGTATATTCTCTCTCCCTCAAAGATCCAGCCCAGGTAGCTGTGTGTGGTGGTGGCGCACACCTTTAAGCCCAGCACTCAGAAGGCAGAGGCAGGTGGATGTCTGTGATTTAGACCAGCCTGGTCTGTAGTTCCAGCCAGCTGGGGATACATGGTGAGACCTGTCATAAAAACAAAAACAAACAAACAAAAAACAAAACTAACCACACACACACACCATGACAAAACAAAAACAAAAACAAAACATGTTGAAGATCCAGCCAGGTGACATGAAGTTAGACCACAAACCATTCTTTCTCATCTGTCCATGCAGGCAGAAGCCACATGCGACTCTGAAACCGGGACTCTGATTTTTTTTTTTTTTTTTTTTTTTTTTTTTTTTTTTTTTCATTTATGATTCTGGGTTCCTGCCAGCTCTCATGATGGTTGTTAGCTGAGTTACCTTGGTGTCGATTGCAGGACAGATGGGCACCTTGACGTCCTCTTTCCTTGTTAATAGTGGAAACTTGTGTGTGTGTCTTTCACAGTGTGTTTGCATTTGTGAGCTTCCTTGATTCCAGAGGAGGCCGGCCTGGTGCATGATTCCTGCGTAAAGGAGTAGACCTCCGGAGGCCTTCCCTCAGCCTGGCCCCTGCAGAGAGCACCACCCCAGCATGTAGGGACTGTAGGCTGGACTGTGTTGGGGTGGCCTGTGCCGGGGATTTCTGCCCCGATGTCTCAGAGCTGAGTACTGAGTACTGGGCAGTGAGGAGGCCATTGCTGGTCTTGACTGTCATGAAGAAAACGAGTCTAGTGGTTGGCATGCTGAGAGGCTGAAAGGTGGGGGAAGAAAGTTTGGGGTCCCCCACATGGGAGGATGGGATGAGGTGGCGGTGGACTTTGGGCTGGGCTCCTGATGGCCTGAGTAAGCAAGTGGAACGTTTTCTGTGTCCTCCTGGACTTTGGGCTGTCACACTAAAGGAAAGACTCAGGACAGGGGACCCTTGCCGGTGGGGCAAGGCCCCAGGAGGTAGCAGGCCTTGCTGGACAGTAGAGTCACGACTACTTCATCCTGTGGGGAGAGAGTGATGCCGCACAGGAGCGAATCGAGGGATGTGAAGGCTGGAGACAGAGTGGGCACAGGGTGTGGGTCAAGCCGGGACATTTGATGGTCAGGGACCGCTGGGGTGGTTACAGTGCTGGTGGTCATGTTGGTGGCACTTGACCCACACACTCAGATCAGTACTGGCCGTCCTTGATCTCCTTGACTCTGTTCTACCATCCAGTGAGACAGCTGGGATCCTTCCAAGTGTACCCATGGGGTCCCTTCTGGAACAGTACCCCAAAGCCCCATCAGACGGTCTCCTCTGCACTACTTCCTCTTGCTGCTGAGTGGCCAGCCCCAGTGCCCAGATTGTACACAGGGAGGCTTGGGCAGAGCAAGCTGGCAGAGGCTTGGACAGCTTCAGTGCCAGGGCTGGGGTGAGGGCTCGCTGGCACAGGACTCATGCTTCTGTGCAGCCACTGAGCAAGCCTGCCAGCCGACTGTGCCATCCTTCTGTGCTCCTGTGGGCTTGGTGCCCCCGAGGGCCTGGTCTCTCTCACATCGCAGCATAGACATCTTGCACACAGTGACAGTCACAGCCTGGACGAACTTCCAATTTCTCTGCAACTCCTGTTCAGAATCTCTCTGTTCTTCTTTCCTGTCCTGTGACTGAGGCCACATAAGGGGGAATGGCAGGATTTAGGGGTTAGTCACAGGCCTTGGCAGGCAAGGACGCATAAGGAGCTGCAGGAAAGGGGGCGCTTCTATAACTCTCATTTCACAGAATGAGGTCTCCGGGGTGCACTTGGAACTCTGGTGCTGTGGTCTCCTTGCTTCATTTGGATCTGGGGTACTGTCCCCTGGCTGTCCAGAGTCCCCTTAGGAGTTCGGTCTCAGCAGCATGGGCTCTCAGTTGGGCTCTGTGATCTACATGGGGAAACTGAAGGTCAAAGGGCACACGTGACTCCACCAAGGTCATTCAGGTGGGAGAGGTGGACGTGGACCATCACCTAGATTCTGTAGACCCTCATGCCCAGGGTCTTCAATGGGATTTGGGTAAAACCACTGGCCTTGAGGTCTCTTTGGGGAGTGTTCTAGGAGCTTTGGTCTATGGCTTCCCTGCTTCCAGAGTCCCGTTAGGCATCTTCTTTACAGCACTAACATTCCTCTCCTGCTCCCCTGACTTCAGTTAATTGGAGGGTGAAGTATGATGAGCTAAAGAAACTCACACCAAGGTGTGAGTGGCTGTGAGTTACCCTCTGCTGCTCTCATTCAAAGGACTGAAGACTGAGAGGGCCGAGGGAACTGGTGCTTTGAGGAAGGCTGTGGGACAGGTGAGATTCTCCCAGTACCCCCTACGCCAGCCTAGAAGAAGAGCTTGCTCCTGAGACGGGAATTCTGTGTCCTGGCTGGGTGGAAGAAGGAAGGAACCTCTGCCAGTCCAGGCTGTGTGCTGGCTGTCCGGGCTGTGTGCTGGCTGTCCGGGCTGTGTGCTGGCTGTCCGGGCTGTGTGCTGGCTGTCCAGGCTGTGTGTGGGCTGTGTGCTGGCTGTCCGGGCTGTGTGCTGGCTGTCCAGGCTGTGTGCTGGCTGTCCGGGCTGTGTGCAGGCTGTCCGGGCTGTGTGCTGGCTGTCCGGGCTGTGTGCTGGCTGTCCGGGCTGTGTGCTGGCTGTCCGGGCTGTGTGCTGGCTGTCCGGGCTGTGTGCTGGCTGTCCTGTGAACTCTAGTCATTTAATGAGACTCTAGGTGGTGAGCCTCTGAGCACTTAGGCCTGCCCAATCCCATGGCGGGAGCGCCTGGCTGGTATCTTTACACCCCTCCATCACCCTTTGGTGAATAATCAAGAGCCTATCAGACAATTGGCCCGATGTTTATTTAGTCCGGCATTGTCTGTATGCCGTATACGCTGCCGGTAGCGAGGACTAGGCAGTCCCTTCCGCTGGCCTTGACCGTGTGTGCTGCTGGCTATTCAGCCTGAGCTGGATCAGTGAGGGCATACCCCTCCTTGGGAGGAGGTCGTACTGCTGCAGTGGTTGGGCCTGAGCTGGATCTGGTGTCTACCTAATCAGAAGCTCCTTGGGGACCCAGGCCCTTCTCTCCGTACTTGCATTCTCCAAGCTAACAGTTTGGAGACAGGCTCAGAGAGATGAAGAGACTGGCCGTGAACCACCCAGCAAGCATTGGTAGCTGGAGCTAAGTCAAAGAGTAGGTGGACCTGTGTGTTTGTAGGAATGGTACCTGTCCTGTGGCCCTTGCCGCTCAGTGAGATGCTGTTGGTTCACATCTTCAGGCACAGATGACAATGTCACTGTCTCTCCTTGATTGCTGGGACCACACAGGTCTTGTCTAGCACAGGCTGTGTGTCTCTCTGTCCCTCAGGGCTCCACCAGCTTCAGCCAGCACACGTCTAGCCTTGCAGCAGTGGTGAGGGACAAGCAGGAGCTTCGTAATAGTTAGTTAGCTCTGGGCCGGGCGGGGGTGGCGCACGCCTTTAATCCCAGCCCTCGGGAGGCCGAGCCAGGAGGATCTCGGTGAGTTCGAGGCCAGCCTGGACTACAGAGCAAGATCCAGGACAGGCTCCAAAGCTACACAGAGGAAAAACCCTGTCTCGAAAAGCTAACACACACACACACACATACACACACACACACACACACACACCAAAACAACAACAACAACAAAAACCAGTTAGCTAGCTTGGGGTTCAAGTCCCTGCTCCTGATTAGTTGAGAGGGGGTGGCTGCTTAGCCACCCTGCCCCTCAATCTTCCCACTTGTGGAATGGGGACAATAATAACATGTCCTTTAAAGAAGGTAACTGAGCCCCTGGTCAGTTACCTGTGTAGTCCTGGGCGAGATGTGTGGCTGTTAAGGGGTACCTGGCCAGGAGATGATACCTGTATCTATTCTTCCCTCCAGGTGCCCATATCAGGTGCTGTGGGAGCAGGCAATTAGGAGCAGAAGAGGGGTACCCATGTGGGGTTTGAAAGGATGGCTGGAAGTCTGTCATCATTCATTCCTTCCTTCATTCATTCATTCGTATGTGCATACACATGTGGACTTGAGTGCCACAGTACATGTGTGGACATTACCTGACAACTCGCTGAAGCTGGCTCTCTCCTACTGTCCTGTGTGTCCTGGGGATCCACCTCAGTTGTCAGGCTTGGCAGCAAGCACTTTTATAAACCCCATGAGCCATCTCACCGGCCCTGGGTCAGATTTTAGCCAACATTTTTTCGTGCAGGGATATAGGACCAGCTCCGTGAGTTTCAGTAGCAGTCACACCTAGTGGCCAGGGGTGCTTGGGTGCTACTGTCACTGAATGGTGTTCTTGGGATGAACCTTAGGGACACAGAGTGGTTTGGAGGGGAACGGAGACAGTGAGGAGGAGATGCTAGCGGAAATGATGGTTTTCATAGGCTTTGGAGTGAGAAGGATTGTGACACTCTGTGGGGCGGCGGGGCGGTCTCATACTTGCTCCTGGGGGCTCCCCGGATTAGAGAGGCACCTTGGGGTGGGGGTGGGGAAGTATGCCCAGTGCCGTCCCCACATGAACAGTGTAAGCCCTGTCCCTGTGTTCCTTTAAGTCTCCTTTCTCCCTGCTTTATGCTCCTCACACTTCACGGAGGCTCCATTCTCCCAGGCTGGTTGCTGGAGGTGACAGGGCATGCAGAGTGAAGGAAGAGGTGGCTGCTGTAAAAGGACCAAGTGCCTGCCGTGTGTGTGTGTGTGTGTGTGTGTGTGTGTGTGTGTGTGTGTGTGTGTGTGTGTGTGGTGGGGCTGGGGTTGCCTTCAGGAATATGCCGCGGAGCATCATGGGATAAGGCAGATTGCCAGGGTGGGTTCTGAGCTTAGCTTTGCCCTTTACTGCTGGGTGTCCCCAAGCAAGCAAGCAAGGTCCTTGCTTCCCGTATCTCAGTTTGTGATGCCGCACGGGAGCCCATTGGGTCAGAGATCTCAGGCTCCATGGTGCCGATGCGCCCCTGAACGTTGGTTCCAGTCTCTAGGCCTTAGGAGGAGGCTGGGTACAATGCTGGCCTTTTTGGCCTATATCATCTTAGCTGCTCTTCCCCTTCTTGTCCTAATGCACAGAAGTGGCTTGAGACACAGCTCCTCAGGAGGGAGAGGGCTGGTGTCCTGGGTGCCAGAACCCTGTTGGGAATGTGGGTGTTAGGGAAAACTTCACAGAGCGGGCCATTCTGGGTTGGGTTTTGCAGGCTGACTAAGCGCTCGCTGGGAACAGACTGTAAGTGTTCTCTCAGTGAAGGGAACAGCTTGTGCAGAAACAGCTGAAGGTAGACGTGGGAGGGGTGGGAGGATGTGGAGAGACGAATCCCGAGCGGTTGTCCCCTGTGTTGGAGGAGTGGTTAAGACAGAGTGGGCAGTATGGCCACCGGGGCCAGGGGACCCGAGGACATCCTTGGTCCTAAAGGACGTTGGCTTAGCTTTAGGCTAGCCCACAGCGGGGGCTCACTTTCGTGAGCAGAGAAATCCTGAGAGCGCGCATGGAGATGAAGACAGAGCAGTCATCGTACAGAGCCCAGAGCCGGGCGCTTTCTCAAGTGCCATACATCTATGAGTTCATGGAATTTTCCAGCACCTCTGTGAGCAGCCACTTTATTAGCCAAATTAAAGGAAGAAATGACTGGGGCCCAGAGAGGTTGAGTTGCTTGTCTTGGTTCACTCAGCTGGAAAGCAGTAGAATTTGGGAGCTGGGAAGCTTGGCCGGCCCCACCGTGGGGGTCTCCCAGTAGCTAATAAGGTACTCTGTCTGCCCTCTGGAAAGTGTAGGATTCAAAGTCTTTGAGCTTCTGGGCCTTATTGGCCCTCAGGGAGCCAAGGTTCGGCATGAACAGATGTCTGTTCACTCCAGTGAGGGCACCGGTGACCAAAATAATATTTTGTCAGAGTCCGGCTTGGAGAACCGGTGAGTTTACTGGTGAAGGGTGACCCCAGAGCAACCACATCACTGCAGAGTTCCACCCCATCGTGAATGGCGATGTCACGGAAGCCCATCACAGTCTCCTTTCTGTTAACATCCCTCTCATACACCCTAGCATCTTCCAAGAGCACACACTGGCCGGGAAAGGCAGAGGGAGTAATCTTGTGATCCTTGCCTCCCTCTCTCTAACTAGGGAGTGTCACCAGTTCCTTGACCATTACTGGACCTAACTATCACTGTGTTGTTCTGCTGAATTAGTTGCCCTGGCTACCAGGCTAAGATGTTGAGGGAGTAGTGAACATACTGTCATATGCAACAGGGCATCTCTGCTCCTTGGCTGTTGGGGCGTAAAGGAGTGAATTGCCAGGGAGACGGTGGGAGAGCTGGGATGTGCCTGCAGGGCTTGGAGGGTATAGATGCTTTCTGCAGATGCTCTGAGACTCTGAGCTGGATTGGATGGCCTCACTCTCAGGACATCTTGGGACCCCTTCTTCCAGGCAGGGGGCTGGTCTGTGGCACTGAAAGCAACCGGTTTTCTGAAGACCTTCCAGAAGGGACAGTTAGCTACCCCCTGTCTCATTTTGGCCTTGTGCACCCTTGGCCCTCCCTCATACTGTCTCTCTAGCCCATCTCTCTGGACATCTGCAACACTCAGGGGCTGCACTTGAAAGTTTCTTGGTCTGGGTTGATTAGCTTTTTTTTTTTTTTTTTTTTTTTTTTTCTATATATAGTTTTGGTGTCTGTCCTGGATCTCGTTCTGTAGACCAGGCTGGCCTCGAACTCACAAGAGATCTGCCTGGCTCTGCCTCCCGAGGGCTGGGATTAAAGGCATGCACCGCCGCCGCCACCACCACCTGGCTAGTAGCATTTCTTTCACGCAGAAAATATCTCCTGAAGATACTTGACCAGGTGTTTTTGTATGAAACATCTTTCTTCCACACCCCTTGGCTGCTTGTCCACTTTTTTGTGGAAAGAATACGTGATATTCGTGAGCCTGTCCCCATGGCCCTCAGCCTGAGAGGATAAAGTCTGAGGGACTGAACTCCACAGAGCAGCCCATCACCCACCCTACCCCAAGCCCTGTGTTAGAAGGCCCTATTCACCTGATGGTAGAAGTTTCTGGATTTGAATAAACAGAGGTCTCGGGTCGGAGCTGGCCTCAAAGCCAGCAGCCCAGACTTGAGGTGAATCATTGCCAACACACTAATGACCTTTAAAAGAGGAGCGAGGGGCTGCAGATGTAGCTCAGTTGGTAGAGAGCTTGCTTAGCATGCACACAGCCCTGGGGTCAATCCCCAGTACCTCATATACTGGGCATGGTGGCCACACCTGTAATGCCAGCACCTGGAAGGTGGAGGCAAGAGGGTCAGATGTTCAAGGTCATCCTTGGCTACATAATGAATTGGAGGCTAGCCTGGGCTACATGAGACAGATCCTGTCTCAAAAAACCTGGCAGTGATTTTATTCTCTGAGTCATCTGGGATCAGGCGAAAGTGGGCAGAGCTAGAGAAACCAGCCATCACTGCCCGGTTGGGGTGGCGCCAGATTGGTGAGGTGGGAGGATGAGATGTGGAAGGACTGGGTTGGCTGGGCTATGTGCAAAGAGGACGGAGAATCAAGGCATTCCACTGATAAACCCATTTTACAGATGGAAAGGCCATGAGGTGGCGATTTGAGATGACAGGATTGCTGGGCCTCCTGGATCCCTGGCTGGGTGGTGCTACTTTCATACTTCAGAGGCCACTGGGGCTGTCCCTGTTCTCTCTGCTCAGTGAAAGAGAAGGTGGCGGCCAGCTCCAGATGGGCAGCCATGCAGAATTTGGGCAAGCCAGAGCCTTCTCCACCCTCCTCGGCTCTCAGAAGCCCAGACAACCGCAGAGTCCTAGAGGTGGTGCAGTCCAGTTCTGTGTTCCCCAGCTAGGCTGGAAGTCCCAGCAATCCTCCTGCCTCTGTCCCACTCAGGCTGGGGTTACACCCAACTACTTCTGTGGGTGCTGAGCCCTGAACTTTGGTCCTCACGGCTGCAGAGCAATGCTCTTACTGTCCGGTCCCTATATCGGGTTTCCCTCATTCGGCAGAGTGTGGGTGTGAATGCTCTGTGCTGCTGCTGGGTCTAACTGCCCGCCAGTCTCGTTTCCGGATGGAGTTCCCTGGGGTGTGGGGAGCATCTGTGCGTTCCGTGCATCTAGCTCCCCTACATCACTCCTCCAGGAATCTGTGGCCCCTCGTTTGACTCTCCTACCCATGATGCAACAATAAATGTTCCTGAGCTGGCCTTCTCATAGACACGGGGACAGATTTCTCTTGGGCACATACCTGGGAGTGGAGATGCTGGCTAGCCGTTATTAGCCTGTTGCGTTTTACTACAGGCTGTGGGGATTGTTTCCAAGGTCATAGCCTAGGTGTGTGTGTGTGTGTGTGTGTATTCAGGTGTGTTTGAAGGCCAGAGGGCAACCTTAGGTATCATTCTTTGAGATGCTGTCCACCTTGTTTTTTGAGACACAGTCTCTCCCTCCACTGGCCTGGAGCTAAGTAGACAGGGTTGGCTGGCCTGTGAGCCATCCACCCAACTGCCGTCTCCACCCACCCAGTGCTGGGAGTACAAGCATATGCTACCCTCACCACCACCAGTCCCTTTACTGTGGGCCCTGGGGATTGAACTCAGGTCCTCATGTTCACAAAGGCAAGCACTGTACAGACTAAACCTTGGAGACAGTCTCTCACACATCCCCCTGTCAAGGCCACAGTGATTTTCAGTTGGGGCAATTGGAGGGGAGGTTTTGCTCATTCTAAGCAGCAGAGCTGTGGGGGTCTCTCCTCTGGGTCAGGACCCTTGCCTCCATGACAGCAGTGCCTGGCCTGTCACTCAAATAGAACTGAGTCCCGGGCCTCAAGCTTCTCAACCAGAGGCCCTGGGCAGCGCGCTCTGGGGAAGACAGAAAGGAACGAGTGGAAGGAAGCTCGCTGCTGGAAAAGAAGTGTGTCTCCAGTAAGCCAGGCCTTTCACTGGGAGCCAAAACACGACATTCCTGTACCCAGCGAGCCCCGGCCAGCTGGGCCTCCCTGAGCTGTAAATCTTGCCGGGAGTTGGGTTGAGGTCGTCCCTGGGACACAGAGACAGGCAGTGTCCTTCGGCCGTTTGGTGATGCCTGGCTCTGGGGGCAACTTGATCATCTTTTCAGTGCGTCCGCTGTGCCAGGGGCTTCTTGTGGGCCACGGGAGGGGCAGTGTGCCGCTCACCCTAAGGGACTCCTTTGCCTGCTCACCCTCCCTTTCTTGGGTGCTTTGATGGGTAAGAGGTGTTTATAGGCTTGATTCACGACCCAGTTACCAGGGTTTTCCACGGAAATAACTTATTAAAGGGGCCGTGCACACAGCAACATTGAAGTCTAGAGGGTGGTGTGCATCCGAGGCAACCTTGGGGCCTACAGTCAGAGCTTCGAGGGGTTCAGGGCTGGGGACAGGGGCCAGGCCTCTGAGGGGCGGGCAGGGGGTGACTGGGCTGCAGAGAAAGCACTTAGGCTTAGGGAAATGCCACAGACAGACTGAAATTCAAGCTGTTGAAGAGAAACGTGTGTGCTGGGACCTGTGTATGGGTGGGGGTGGGGTGCGTAAGGCCCAAGGTCCCAGACCAACCCCACCCACCAGGAATGGGGACACACATGCAGTGCCTAAGCTCTGCTGTCATGCCCCTTGGCACAGGCCTGTTTGGGGGAGGAAATGCCAAGGATGAGCTCTGCTGGGCACAGCCCTAGGAGGATGGGCAGAGCCATCTGGTGGAGAGGAGAGGACTCTTTCAGGCCTTCCCTTCCCGGGTCCTCATTCCTTTGATTCAATATCCTATTATTTGGTTTGGTTTGTTTGTTTATTTTGAAACAGTCTCCTGTAGCCCAGGCTAGCTTTGAACTTGCTATGGAGCTGAGAATGGGCTTGAACTCATCCTCCTGCCTCCTTGTCCTGAGGGCTGGGAATACAGGCTTGTGCCACGGTGCCCCACTTTACATGATCTGTGGATCCAACCCAGAGCTTTGTGCACGCTAGGCAGGTACTCTGCAGCCACATCCCCAGACTCTGTATGATTTTTTTCTTTGTTTGCTTTTGTATGTGTGTGTGGTATTCATGCATGTGTATGTGCAATGATGTACGTGGGCCTGAGATGGATGCTGGATGTCCTCCTCTATGACTCCACCACCCCACCTTAGTTTTTGAGACAGTCTTTCATTGCTTTGGAGCGGACTGTTTTGTCAGGCTGGATCTCAAGCCTCTGAGATCTGCCTGGTTTTGCTCCCTTCCCCTACTCCAGGACTCGGGTTACGTGTACACTGGTGCATGTGCGTGGCACCCCCCCCCCCCCGCCCCCGCCGTTTACTTGAGTGTGAGGATTTGAACTCAGATCCTTGTGTGTTATTTACACAGTCAGCATTTTACCTGCTGAGAGATTACCATAACCCCTGATTTGGTTTTGAAGTTTACTAAACGCCCTTCTTTTCCAGGATGGCTTCGCAGACTGCAGCTCCCTGTGGCTTCTCTTTTCTGTGCTTTTAGTGGCTGTTGTATCTCTACCATGTTCATGCAGAGGACTGACTTTGTATAGAACTTCTGTCCCCTGCCAGACAGTGCGTGGCTTTTGGGCAGGACCTGGGTCTGCTTCCGCCCTTCGGCAGCCCATCATGCTGGAGGTATGGTTCAGAGCCTCTCCCTGTGACTAGACTGCTTTTGGATGCAGTCATGATGGTCACGGCAGATGTATCGTAGTGACCAAGTACAGGATGAGGGTCAGACATCATGCTGTGTTTCTTATTCTGTACGTTTACTCATTCCTAATAAGATGGGGTCTTGTGGTTATTCGTGTCCATCTTATGGAAGAGAAAACCAAGGCTTAGAATGGAGAAGAAGTAAGGTGCCCAATGTTGATGAGTGAGTCGTATAGCTGGGAACTGCACCCAGATCCTGTACAGAGCCTGTAACCCTGGAAAGACACTGTGCCTCTCTAGGCCAGCATGGCCTCTAGGCTCTATCAATAGCTAGAAAAATAAATCAAGCCCTCTGGAGCCAACAGGGTTTGTTGTTTGGCTCAGGTCAGGTACACTGTCTGTTCCTGAAGTTTCGAAGTACCTGTTGCATGAAGTTTGCCCCTTTGTAATCATTACCACGCAGTTAAGATAGAAAATAGGGCTACGAGGGCAGCCCGGCATAGGGTGCTCCTATTTATCCTTGCTGTGTGTATACAATACCATGATTTGATACTCAAGCATCTCAAACACTATGTAAGACTGGGCATGTGAGGTGCCTGCCAGCCCTGGAGAGGTAGAGAGGAGAATCAGTTCCAGGTCATCCTCCACTGCCTCAAGTTTAGGCCACCCTGGTCTGTGTGAGACTGTCTCAGACAAACAAAATGAGCATTGTCTTTGGGTTTCCTCGTGAATCCAAGGTTCATACCACTTGTGTAAGTGTCCCTTATGATTGCTAAGTTTTAATTCTCATTTTCCTATTGGTGAAGTATATTGAGCGTTTCTCTGAACAGCTGACTTCCTGTCTGTATTTTCTTGGACGACGGATCTATTCAGATCTTTATATGACTTTTAAATTGTGTTGTATGCCTATTGACTTTCGGCTGTTATTTATATATTCTGGGTATCAGTCATGTAGAAGATATTTGCAAATATTTTCTCTCAGCTTATGGCTTATCTTTTCATTTTCTTTAGGGAGTCTTTTGAAGAGCAGAAGGTTTTAATTTTGTTGAAGTTCGCTTTATCAGTTGTTCCATTTCATGCTTTTCCCACCTTTTGCAGAACTCTTCCAGTCTTCAGGGTCACCAGATTTTCTTCTGGAGATTTTAATGTTTTGAATTTTGGATTTAAGTTTATATAATCTATGATGAATTGATTTTTGTAAAAAGAGTGAATATATATAGCTCTTTTTTTTTTTTTTAAATTAAAGACAGGGTTTCTCTGTGTAGCCATGGCTGTCCTGGAACTCACTCTGTAGACCAGAGAGATCCACCTGCCTCTGCCTCCCGAAAGGTGTGCGCCACCACCACCCGACAGGTCTAGATTTTTTTTTTAAAGGATGTTTCCTACCATTAATTCAAAAGACACTCTGCCTTTTGGGGAATTACTTTGTTTGGTACCTTTGTCAAAAGCTAATTATGAGACTGGGATGTGGCTCAGTAGAGTGCTTACCAGGAAGCCTTGGGTTCAGTCTGCAACACACACCAACCAGGTGTGGCACAGGCCAATGAATAACAGCACTGAGGAAGAATCAGAAGTTCAAGACCATCTTTGGCTACATAGTGAGTTCAAGGCCAGCCTGGGATACACGAGACCCTGCCTTTAAAAGTTTGTGATGATGACGCTCGTGTAGTTCTTCTGGACTCTTCTGCTTGTTCCAGTGTGTATACCTTTCCTTGTTCCAACACCTCGGGGTATTGACTACTGTGGTTTTGTTGTGGTTTTAATGATGATGAGCTAGGAAATCGGGTAGTGTGAGTTATCCAACCTTGTTCTAGGTTTGGCTCTTACAGGTTGTTTCCATTTCCCTATGGATTTTAGACCAGCCTGTGGCTGCCACAGAAAGGCCAGTGGGGATTTAGATTGGGATTGCTTGGGGTCTGAAGATCAATGTGGACAAGACAGTCATTTGACCGTTGACTCTTCCAGCCAATGAATATGCTTCTCTCCCAGTAATTTCCATTAATGTTTCAGCATATAGATTTATACATTATTGTTAAGTGTGTGCCTAGAGTTTCATGTTCCTCTTCTCTCTCTTTCTTTCTTTCTTTCTTTCTTTCTTTCTTTCTTTCTTTCTTTCTTTCTTTCTTTCTTTCTTTCTTTCTTTCTTTCTTTCTTTCTTTCTTTCTCTCTTTCTCTCTTTCTCTCTTTCTATTTCTATTTCTTTCTCTCTTTCTTCTTTCTCTCTCTCTCTCTCTCCCTCCCTCCCTCCCTCCCTTCCTTCTTTCTTTCCTTTGCTTTTTGGGACAGACAGGGTTTCTCTGTGTAGTCCTGGCTGTCCTGGAACTCACTCTGAAAATCAGACTGGCTGGCCTTGAATTCAGAGATTTGCCTGCCTGCCTCCTGAGTGCTGGATTTAAAGGTGTGTGCCTCCGCCGCCGCCACCGCCACCACCACCCAGCTTCAATTCATAGTTCTTAGAGTCATCCTAAAGTGGTGCTTTGTATTTTCCAGGGACTGCCCCTCGGCTGGTAGTGCTTGCCTGGTGTGAACAGAGTCAGTGTTCAGTCCCCAGCACTGAGGAGGCTAGATGTGATAGCTCACATCTATAATCCCAGAACTAGGGTGGTGGAGTCAGAGGAATCAGAAGGTCAAGGTCATTTTCTGTACACAGCAAATTCAAAGGCAGCCTGGACTATGTTGTCTTCAAATAAAACCCTCCCAAATCAACAACTCCCCCTACAAACAAACAAACAAACAAACAGACACCAAACATCTTCCTAGTCACTAGAAGTACTGTTAGCTTAAACATTTCAAACTGTATTTATTTATTTATTTTGTGTGTGTATGTTGGGGTGCACTCCACAGTGCATGTGTGGAGGTCATAGGACAATTGTGGCAATCAGTTCTCTCTTTTTACCAGGTGGGTCCCGAGTAGACAGCTCAGGGTGTCACGCTTGGAGGCAAGTGCCCTGACCTGCTGAGGTTTGGGGAATGGCCAAGGCCTTATTTTGGAATTTTCCCTTTTTTCCATGTATCAGAAAGGGCAGAGTCTTAGCCTAGGGTGGCCTAGTGGCTGGTGGGAGGGGCCTATCCCTCACCCTCAGCTCTGTACCCCTGCTTTGAACTAGGTAGGGCCAGGAGGAGACTCCAAGGCCAGACGCAGCAGCCATAGGTGCTGGCAGCCGGGAGGCCCGAGGCCCTTCCAGGATTGCTGACACTCAGAGGTGACCAGTTCATGTTTGACTGTTTTCAAAATCTAAAAGCCCCGGGCTTGGAAGAGCGGATCTTGGCTGACCTCACCCTGAGGTGCTGAGTGTGGAGTTTAAAGGCCTTTGTAACTCTTTGGTTTGGAATGGGGCTCTGGACAGGACTGGGGAAAACACTGGAACCTGTCAGTACTGGCCTCGTTGCTCCACCTCTGGGAAGGGAGGCAACTGTCCTTTCCTTTGTTACCACAGAAGTCCCAGGAACCTGACAGACAGGATGCAGAGAGGCTGGAGAGGGCCCTAGCTGGGCCTTCAGCTCCAAGAGCCGGAAGTGACTGTAAACATTGACTGACTGCCCCTTAGTCTCGACTTGGCATCACAACCTCTGAGTTCTCCTGCGTCACAGGTGAAGAAACCCAGAGAGGTGTCCCTCACTTTCCCGTCACCTCAGGGATCCACACTTTCGGGGTTCCCCTCTTGGTCCCAGATAAAGGTTGCTCATTGGCCTGGAACTTCACCAAGTAGGTTAGGCCAGCTGGCTGGAGAGCTTCTGTGGTTCCCCACTGTGTCCTTCTGTCTGTCCCCCATCTTAGCACTGGGAATGCAGGTATGTCCATTGTGCCAGGCTTTTTGCATGGGTTCTGGAACCTTCACTCTTGCACGACAAGTGCTTTGCCGACGGAACTGCCTCCCAGCCTCCAGTTTTTATCAGAACTCCAAAACTGTGCAGTGCAGTGTGGCGACTCATGGGACAGGGAGTTCTGGAGCCAGGTAGTGGTGCTGGTTGTCCAATTTTGTGAATATACCTACTTTAAATGGTAGCCATGGTAAGCTTTGGTCTATTTAAGTATGCTTTAGGTTACATTTGTGTGTGTGTGTGTGTGTGTGTGTGTGTGTACGTGTGCACATGCCATGGTGTGTATGTGGAGGTCAGAGGACATCTGTGGCCGTCAGTCCTTTTCTCCTACCATGTGGGTCCCCGTCATGGAACTCTGGTTGTCAGGCTTGGTGGCAAGTGCCCCTACCTACTGAGCCATCTCGCCAGCTGAGTTTGGTGGTGTGTTTCTCTTTTCCTTCTTTTAGATTTTTAAATTTTATGTGCCTGCCTATGTGTGCACCATGTGTATGCTCGGTGCTCATAGAGGTCAGAAGAGGGCATCGGGTCCTCTGGAACTGGAGTTACAGATGGTTGTGACCCACCATGGGATACTGGGAATTGAACACTAGAGAGTAACAAGCGCTCTTAACCTCTGAGCCTTCTCTCTATCCCCGGTGTATTTTTATTTTTATTTTTTTCATAATTGCCTATACCACCCCGGCTGCCTTTTGATGTCACAGGTTCATGTGTGGCAGAGGGCAGATCCTCCTGTCTCGGGTCCAGGCAGAAGGCCACAGGGGCTTTAACTAGCAGGATAGTGTGCTGGTATGGACTCCCGCACACAGGAAAACCGGGGCCCTGGCAGCACTCAGGAGGATGTCAGGGCACTCACTGTCCCAGAGCTTTTGATTCATATGAGAAAGGTGGATCCTGGGGTGACCGCAGCCTGCTGGACAGCACGGTCATGCTGTCATCCAGGACTGGACTGGAGCGAGAGCAGATGACATGGCGCCTGCCTAGTGACCCCTGCTCTTTGTCCTTGCTGGAAGCATTGCTGGGAGCTATGGCTTCTCCCCTACTAGAGAGAGACTGGAGCAAGATCAGGAAGGAGGACCTCTCAACCTAATTCCCTGTCGGGCTTGGCATTCACACTGGTAAAAGCAGCTCTTGGGAAGCGGAGGCAAGAGCATGATGTGAGTTCAAAGCCAGCCTCAGCTACAAGAGACCCTGCCTCCAAACACAAAATTCTCTCCTGAAGCAAAGTTCTGAGAGTAAGGAGACAGCAGGGAAGCTCCATGGACCTTCCCTTCCTCCTCCTCCTGAGGGGAGACTCAGATGGGAGCCATGAAGGAACTGGTCCTAGGTGTAGGATTAGCATATAAGTACAGGCTGCCCCATGGTATTTTAAAGTGTGTATTCATGGGCGGATGCGGGTGAGAGGTGAGGGATATGCTCAGCCATATATGCACAGGTGTCTTCCTCCAGTTTATTTGTTTAATATTTGCTGCCAGGCTGGTACCCCAGCGCTGGCATTATAGGGACATGTCTTGTTGCTTGGATTTTATTTTGGTTATGGGGGTGCACATTCAAGTTCTCGTACTTGGGCACTTTACCGACTGAGCCATCTCTCCAGGGGCTCAGGCTGGCCTTGAACTCCTGATCCTCCTCCCTGTACCTCTTTGAGTGCCGGGATTACGGGGGGCTCGTACCACCCTAACCTGCTCCCACTGACATTGAATCTGAGATTATCAATGAGAACAATTTGCATAGGCATGTCCCCAACAGTATTTGTGACAGCGATATTAGAAAGTTCTTCACTGTCGTCCGTGAGAGACTCCAGGTTTTGCCTGCATAGCCTGTAGGTAGATGTTTGACAGACTTTCCCGGACCATCTGACTTACAAAGCATGGGACTGAGAAACAACACTGACCAATGTAGACCCCATACATGATTTATGGGCTCTTGTCTTTTCTGTCTCCTGGCAGCAGAGCCCACAAGGTAGGGTCCTCTGGTCGTACCTGGGCCTCACCCCAGACACCTATGAAAGCAGAGCCTCCCCAGTACTCTCTGCCCTTGTCCCTCAGGTGGCTGTGAATTCTGCAGGTGGCTCTAAAGGATGACCTGGACCAAAATGACCTAGGCTAAGGATTCCTGGCCTGAGGATCCAGATTCTATCATGAATGAATGTAGAAGAGGAATCCAGAGGTGGAGAGGGAGCCTCTAGAAATTTCCTGAAGCCGCTGCCCTAGTTTGTGCCGAGGATAGGGATGGGCTGGAGCTCCAGCCTCCTGGGAACTCACATCCTTCCCCAATGTAGCATCATCCCAGCAATCCACAAGAAGAGGAGGGGAAAGTTCAGGAGAGCTCCCTGAACATGGACTTTGCCTCCAATTGCCAGGACATCAGGCTGGAAAGCATCCCCCAGTCTCTGCTGGTCCCACTACTTGGTCCCAGCCTGCCAGGCTGTTGTTAGTCTCTGGCCAAGCTATCCTATGTCTACAATGTTTACTTTTTGTAAATGTCCTCGGAGAAAGGATTTTTATATACACGGCTGGGAACAGGTCATAAAGTGTTGCAAGTGTCCTCCGGCAATCCCAGCACTTGGGAGGCAGAGGCAGGTGGATCTCTGTAGACCAGGCATAGGAAGTCCCAGGTCAACCAGGGCTACATAGTGAGAGCCTGCCTCTAGAACAAAAGCAAAAGATGGAAAAAGAAAAATAGTTGTTCTCTGACACCCCCTGCCTCCCCCTACAAATGTTATGTGTATTCTTTCTCTCCCTCCCCGAATTTAAAAAGTACTTTAAAAAAGAAGTGAGTCCTTGTTCTTGGGGAGCTCCTATTCTTGGGCAGGGGGGCAGGGACAGGTAATCCTGGGGCAAATAGGACATGGTTGCCCAGGAGGGCAAGAATGAAAGACCTAGTGTGTTCACACAGAGCTCAGAATGTGATTGGATGGACGTTCTGGTTACAGACTACAGATAAATAGACACTTATGATGATGTCTGTTTGTATCACCGTAAGAATTGGTGGTGACTGCCTGGGAGTGGGAAGAGGTCTGTGATGGACTGGGTATTGTAGCTCCGTTGAATGCTTGCCTAGCCAGACAGGTTGGCAGCCCGGGGGGCGCTTCCCTCTTGGAGCAAGGTCATGAGCAGAGGGAGCCAAGACAACTTTTGAATTACTGTCGTGAATCCGTTGCCATCCTCCTTTGGATCCTGAGTTGCTTTGGGGGAAGCTAAGGCTTTCTCCCGCCTGCAGGTGAAATCCAGGAGTGGATCCCTCCATCTTGTAGACTCTGGGACACCGGAAGTGGCTGGGAATGTTAGCCTCTGTCTTCCTGAAGTTCCCGGAGAGGGTTTATACAGGCCTTCTGTCTACAAGGGCGTGTGGTAGGTGGGTGGAGACTGCGGGCAGGGTCCATCAGGGACCAGGTGTGTGTGCAGTGCCGTTTTCACAGGCTTCTGTTTTTTTGGCACTCGTTTGTTAGAGGAATCTGGGAAGCCTAGAAAGTGCTGAGAGATGTGGGGAGGGGAAGTGACATGGGGGAGATGTCGGCAGCCCCCAGAACCAGACTCTGGAGACAGCATCATAGCATCATAGTTCTTAGGGTATTTTGACTTCTTCTGCTTAACTCTCCTCCCCCTCCCCGCCCCGTTTTAAAAAAATATAGTTTTGGTGCTGGGGGTGTAGCTCAGAGGCATAGCACTTGCCTAGCATGCCTGAGGCCCTGGGCTTGATCACTAGTCTTTCCCACAGTAAACAAGCAAATGGAGAGAACTGAACACCCCACAAAACACATGCATACATAAGCCATAGTTTTGCACTCTGCCCTTTCTCCTTGGCATTGTATAAATGTTTTTCCTGTCATTACACTTTTTTACAAACATTGCTTTTGATGGCTTTGTTCTGTCCTGGCCCGGTTCTAAGGGCAGGCTTCTTAGCCTGAGACCCACACTGGCTTCCAGGTGGTCAGAGGAGCCCTGGCTGGGTTGGGACCTGTGCATGGCGTGAGAGGAGAGTCTTGCATGGGTAGTGATCTCCTGATCTCTCAGCTGAGCTCTACCCTGCTCAGGCCTGGTTCTCAGAGATGGGCATCTAACTTGGCAGCACATCCTTCTTGGAGCTCCTGCGGCCCCCATCCTGAACTGTGGCCCTTGCAGAAAGGTCACCCCAACTGGGGTATGCAGTGAGTGTTTAGCCTCCCTCTTGGGGCCCCCCCGGGAAGGAACTTCAGAAGCTCCAGGCGTACAGCTGGAATGGTGGGGTGGCCTGCTGGGCATTGTGTCTGCCAGGCTTGCACTCTTTCTCTGGTCCTCTCCGTTCTCTTTTGCAGAGTTCTGGCTGTGGAATAAGGCTTTGCCATTCACTAGCTCTGACCCTTGTCAGGTTCCTTAATGTTCCTGAGTCTTGGTTTCTCGCCTGCAAAATGAATGATAACAGTGACCTATCTGGGCCTGGAGAGATGGCCTCGTCAGTTCAAGGACCCAGGCTTGGTTCCAAGCAGCCACACGGCAATTCAACAGCCTGTGACTGCAGTTTCAGGGGGTCTGAGGCCCTCATGTGGCCTCCCTGGCACCTGCACATACGTGGTACACACACACACACACACACACACACACACACACACACACACACACACACGCACGCACACACGCGCGCGCACACACACACAAACACATAAAATCTAAAAATTAAGATGGCTTGTCTGCTGGGTCCTTGGAAAAGGTTGTTGGAATACGCCCCTGATGTTCAGTCCTGTGCCAGGGATGTGTGGGTGCTTCAGAAGTTAGACCCTGGCTTTTGGTTGCCTCCCCTTTCACTTACCAGGAGCAAATGGCCCTGTTGGTAACGGTTGGCCTGAACCACAGTCAGCTCCATAGTAAATGAGTGAGACAGTCTTGACCCCTTCCTTCTGCTCACCCTCCAGTGGGGACCCAAGGCCACCCAGTGTTTGATTCTCAAGTCCCCTTGAGGGTGGGGTGGTCGAGATGCTGGGAAGGGCTCCGCTGCCGAGCTGGGGAATCGGCAGTGCTGTTTATTAGCAGTGAGCCGTACCCCTGTCTCTCTCCAGCTGCCAGGCATTTATGAGCACACACTGGCTGTGTGCCGGTGGCCAGAGGCCTCCAATGGTCCTCATCTCCCCGCCTTCCGGATGGAAGTAATTTGTGTTTGAGAAATAACAACAATAACAAAAATCTCCATCTCCTTTGGACTTCTGGCTCCGTCAGGACCAGGTGGGGAAATGGTGGATGTATGTCAGCTATCTCTAGAGGCAGGTGGGTAAGAAAGTTCCCCAGCCCTCACTCACCCCTCCTGCTAGCCCTGGCTGATCTGTGGGCCGTTTGGACTCACTGCACGGAGCTTCTCTTCTGCCCTGCTCAAGTCCTGACCTTACTTAGATTATTATATCTCATTAGGGACATCTGAGAGCTTTGGGTCCTTCTGATGTTCTAGGCCTCGGTTCCTCATCTGTAACACGAGGAAGGAGGCTGAATGGGAGGAAATGTCACATTCAGACTCAACATCATATAGAAATTAGGGTCCTGGCCCTAGGGCTGTAGGGCCTTACCCTGCCAGGAAGCCTGTGTTCCATGCAGAGTACCAGTCTGCTGACTCAGTCTCCAGGGTAGGGGGCAGTGTGCAGTTTGGGGGCGATTTTAAAAACTGCAAGTTCAGGGGTGGGTGAGATGGCTCCGTGGGTTAAGTTCATCAGTGCAGACAGCTGAGTTCTGTCCCTGGAACTCACGTAAAGATGGGAGAGCACTGGCTCCCCAGAGGTCTTCTGACTTTACTGATGTGTTCTGAGCAAAGGCCCGTTCCTCGGGGACTTCTCTGCCCTTGTGAATGTCTGACAGTGAGGTGCTGGGTACCAGGCTGAGTGTCTGAGTCATGATCTGCTGAATTAAGATGACTTGCAGAACCGGGCATGTGACTCAGGTGGTCGAGCGCTTGCCTGACTGGACCTAGGCTCTGTCTCCAGCCCTGCATCAGCGGGGTGGAGCGTCCTGTGCCTGGAGTCCCAGCCCTTGGGAGGTGGAAGTGGAAGGGTTGGAAGTTCAAGGTCATCCTTGGCTACACAGGAAGTTTGAGGCCAGTCCGGACTATGTGAGAGTCTATCTCAAAAATAATAAATAAACAATAAACAAACAAATCAATCAATTGCCTTCTTACAACTTGACAGAGAGCATAGGCCCCACCCCCAAGCCCCTAAGAGGTGAGTCTAACCCCAGCTCAAGCACAAGCAGCTCATGGCAGTGACAGAGGCCATGGGGAGCCCTCACCTTCAAACCACCTCTCTGCTTCAGACCCGCATGTCAGTGTCGTCCCCCCACCCCCCAGCCGTGAATAGGCACAAGGGCCTAGGCTTGCCCTCATAATGCCACCCATACCGTATCTTCCCAAAATGCCCCTTGGAACAGCATAGGGTGTCTAGAAACTTTGCTCCCTAGCAGGCAGGGCTCCATGAGAATCACAATCTTCAAGTGGAGAGGCAAGTTACTTTATTTATTTTATTTTATTTTTGAGGTGGGGTTTCTCTGTGTGACCCTGGCTCTATAGAACAGGCTGGCCTCAAACTCACAGAGATCCACCTGCCTCAAGGTTAGTGCCACTACCACCTGGGGAGACAAGTTACCTTAGCTCCCAGCTTGTCAGTGAAAGGGACAAGGTCTTACCTTGCACCCTCAGCATCCAGCAGATGATGTAGCGAACCCTGTCTTGTCCTAGAGTGCACAGTGCTCTTGACCAGGACAGTCCCTCTCAGGTCTCTTGTCCTCTTGGGCCGTGAGACCTCACATCAGTCAGCCTTGTCGTGCTGTGGTGCCCTGTATAGTAAATGGTAGCTCCCAGGGTGGGACCCGGCCTGCCCCTAGTAGGGGTGGAGGGTGGGCCTGTCCTCACAGCTATGGGGTCCTCCTATCAGACTTAGCTTCACCCAGGTGCTGTTCCCTGACTTCTCTGATCTCAGCCTTGGTAAAGGCTCACACCTTGGCTGTGTGACCTTTTCCTCTATGGGTCTCAGTTGCCACATCTGCATAATAATAGGTCCTTTCTTCCCTGTCCTTCTGTGAGTCATTGATGCCTATGAGGTAGTTGCCCAGGGAAGATGGAGTGGCAGCTGTTCCAGCCAGCAGTTACACACACACACACACACACACACACACACACACACACACACACACACACACACCCTACACCCCAGCTCTGAGAGTCCCCTCAGCCTTCAGAGGGAGAATGGCAGCTGTCAATTTTCTTCTTAGAATGAGTTCTGGAGAGGGTGTTTCTCTCCTACCTCTCCTAACACACAGCACGCTCATACCACAGGTCTGTTGTGCTGTGTTCTCTTGGAGCATCAGGTGTCAGGGCTCAGGAGGTGAGCAGGTGGCCTCTGAGCTGGCACCAGGTCAGATTTGGCATCTGTTAAATGGGTGTGCACTTGGAAGGGCTTTTGCGAGTATAAACCGTGATGGCAGAGGACAGGCCTTGTGCAAGAATCCCCTTCTTGGCTCTCATTGTCTGTGAGGCCCTTGTTTTTCTTCCAGTTAGCAAATGAACCAGTAGAATTTCCTTTTACCGTGTGTGTATACATGTATGTTCACATGTGTGGGTGCAAACGTGTATGTGCAGATGTATGTGCATGTGTATGCATGTGTGTGGAGGCCTGAGGTTTACATCAGGGGTTTTCCTCAATCACTCACCAGCTTATTTTTTGAGGCAGGGTCTCTACTGAGCCAGGAGCTCCCAATATGGCTAGTGTGGACAGTTTGCTTCAGGAATCCCCTTGTCTGTCCTCGGAGTACCAGAATTAGAGGTGGGTCACCATGCCCACTCAGCTTTTAGGTTTTTTATTTGTTGGTCCCGGGGATCTGAACTCTGGTCTCATAGCAAGCGTTTTGTGAACGCTCAACCACCCCCCTCACCCTTTATATTTGAGTATGCTTGTGTGTCCCAGGGTATATGTGTGTATGCCGTGTGTGCACACTGACCCAAGGAGGGCAGAAGAGGGCGTCTGATCCCCTGGAACTGGATTTATAGATGGTAGGCATGAACCACTAGGTGGGTGCTGGGAATCCGACCTGGGATCTCTGCCTAGACAAGAAGAGTTAACAGCTGAGCCATCTCCAGCCTACCTAGCCCTCTTTTAAAAAAAGAAGAAAGGAAAAAAAAATATATATTTCCCCCAGACAAGGTCACATGTAGCTCAGACTAGCCTTAAATTTGCTATGTAGCTGGGCAGGACCTTGAACTTGGCTCCTCGGGCTGGGATTATACATGTCTGCCACCAACACTCCATTCCTGGGTTTCCTCCTTCCCTCCCTCCCTCCTGCCTCCTTTCTGGTAATTCATGATTAATACAGAACATTTAGAAAGCAAGAAAAGCCTGAGGGAAAAACAAACTACCCTCAACTCTTCTTACTCCAAAAGCAAATAATCCCGTTGTTATTGTAATCATTTGGAATATTTTTTTTTCTTGTCATCTTGTTTTTGAGAGAATCACGGAGTTAAAAAAGGAAATTAAAACATGAGGTGGGGAGGTGTGTTGTTCTCCATGCGTTGAGATGTGTGAGAAGAAGCCTACACAGCTGAGGTGCCTTTTCTCAGCCATATTGAGGACATTTCCTTAATTCAACACATGCTCTCTGTGACCTTCAACGGCTGTTTAGTATTCTTTCTCATGGACCCAGCTTGTTTCCTCAGCCAGCCCCGAGCTCTGGCCCTTAGAGGTGGCAGTGATCCCCCCCCCCATTCTCTCTCTGTCTCTCTCTCTGTCTCTCTCTCTGTCTCTCTCTCTGTCTCTCTGTCTCTCTCTCTCTCTCTCTCTCTCTCTCTCTCTCTCCCTCCCTCCCTCTCTCCCTCCCCCCCTCCCCGACCATGAACACAACCCCTGGTCAAGCATGCTTGCACTTAAATCCACGTTTCCTTAGGATAAATTCCTAGAAATGGGATTGCCCTGTCAAAGGCCATGCACATTTAAGGTCAAAGTGCCCTCCGGAAAGGCTGCATCCGTTTTCTCTCCCAGCAGCGATGGAAGAGAGGACCCAGAATCCTGTAATTCTGAATCCTTTGTGATTTCCAAACCAGGAGCCCAGAAAGAGTTGGGGCAAAAAAAAAAAAAAAAAATTTAAAAAATAAAAACCAGAGCTCTGGGAGCGACTTCCTGCCAGAGGAAGGGAGGCATTAGGTAAATAGTCCGCTCCCAGCTTTTGAGTGAATGCCCTGCAGCCTGCTAGGTAGGGCCCCTGGGAACATGCCACAGGGCTCAGACCTGGCCTCTGTCCTCAGGTGGCTCCCACCTGCCTGCAGGAGGCGGACCGGACCACAGACCCACAGACATCCACCTTGCAACCTCCGTCCCTGGCATCTGGCTGGGTCTGCGTAGAGAGCGTCATCAGTAGCCAGTAGCAAGCGCCTGGCGACAGAGGCTGTCTTGTTCGTGGCTTCACCAAGCCAAAAGTCCAGTCACTGCCCAGTTACTGGCTGAGTGAGCAAGCATCCATAGTTCAAGAAAGGGGTGAAGCATGGGCTAGGAAAGAACACAGGATGGGGCGTTGTGTTGGGTACTCGTGTGCCACACTCCTCTGTCCTCATTCTGGGTCACTGTAGGACCTGAGCACTGGGCCCCGGGTTAACCAAGCCTTAATTTGTTTTGTTTGTTCACTTTTTTTGTTCTTAAGGGGTCTAGCCTTGATTCTGGGGTGGAAGGCTTTTTGCTTTTTGTTATTTGTTTTTGGACCAAGAGCCTGGATACCTGTGGTCCGGAGGCGGTAGAAAGAGAGTTGATTTGGCAAGACTCCAGCTCCCCAGGTGACTTGGGGTGAGGGTCATTGGCTGTCCAGTCCTGGTTCTCGCTGCCTCCTCTCCCCACCTCCAGAGAGCATGGCGGTCAGCCCCTCCCCTGGCCCCTCTGTTTTGAATAAGATTGTGTGCTGTTTATTTTCAGGAAGAGAGGCCCCAGCCAAGCATCCTGCTTTGGAAATCTTAAGTTCTAACCAGCTCTCTCCCTGTCCCCAGACCACTCTTGTGCGGTCTTCGGGCTGGTATGTCTTCTGCCTCAACTCCTGACTCCCCCAGGGGAGTCTTCTCACCCACCAGCCTCCGTTAAAGCAGCCCTCCGTGGCTCCCTTCCCTCTTAAGTTTCACCCCTGCTTACTCAGGGTACTTGACCCAGGGCCTAGCTGCAGGATAAAGGCTGGGAAAGCACACTGCGGCACAGCCTCTGCCTCCAGCTTGTGTGACCTTGGGTAAGTCCATTTCCTCTGCTGTCCTGGATGCTTAAGGACAGGGACTAGCTGGGAGTCATTGCTCCCTGGGCTCCTTGCATACCTGTTTTTATTTACCGTGGTGATCACCTTGTATACGGTGGAGTCCCTCCTCAGCTCTGTGGCACTCCTCTTACATACCATTTCCTGCCATCAGTTTGGGGCCAGAGACAAAGGCCCACTCCAAGCAGGAGGTGTGGCCTTCAGGGGTTTTGCAGGTGTCTGGCTGACAGCTCCTGTGATCTGCTGGAGGGCATGAAGCGGGGACAGTGGAGCAGGTTGGACTTGATAAGAGAAGAGGGCATGGGCAGGCACACAGCCTGTGACTGCTGTCCTGTTATGTGTTTGCAAGGCTGGGCATTTTCTGTCTCCAACCAACTTGGGATCTTTTTAAAAAGTCACAGGGGCCGGGGGAGGGGGGAGGGCTGCGTGTAGGATGCAGGGTGCAACTAAGTTTCTGGAAGTAAAGGTCTCCCTCCCTGCAAGCTGGCTCTTTGTTCTCCGTCCTCAAGGTCCCTGCCTGCAGCCTGTTTGCAGTGTGAACATGTTTGCTGTTCCGCTCTGGCTTAGCCCTGGGATGGGGTGGTGCATACGCTGGGGATAGCCCTACTTAGTAAAAGTCACTTGGGTGACGGCCTCGTGGTGCTCAGCGCGGCTGCTCTTTCTGGAGGACCCAGGTTGGATTCCCAGCACCGGCATGGTGGCTCACTGCCGACTGTAATTCCAGGTCCCGATGATCAGATGCCCTCTTCTGGCCACCATAAGCACTGCATGCACATGGTGCAGAATACCCATGCACATAAAAATCATTTTTCAGAAGTCAGTTCCGGGGCTGGGGACGTAGCTCCGTTGGTAGAGTGTCTGTCTAGTGTGCACAAAGCCTTGGGTTCTGTCCCCAGACCACATAAGATGAGCATAGTGATACATACCTGTGCCTGCAGCTCTGGACATGTGGAGGCAGGAACACCAGTTCAAGGTCATGCTCAGCAACATAACAGACTCAAGGCTAGCCTGGGCTACCTGAGACCCTGTCTCAAAAGATGAAACAGAGCCTGGTATGTGGCTCACACCCTTAGTGCCAGCAATTAGGGGGGAGACAGAGGCAGGTGGATCTCTGTGAGTTTGGGCCAGCCTGGTCTACAGTGAGTTCCAGGATAGCCAGAGCTTCGTAGAGAGACCTGCAAAGGATTTACTTCCTTTGGGAAGGGGCGGTCGTGGAATATCACTTGAATATGGGAGGGAGCTACAGTGACGACCTTGGTTTTTATATCTTGGGTTACAGATGCTTCCAGCTGTGACTGGCTTCAGGCTCAGGGGTCGGGTGAAGAGTTTCAGTCTGGAAGTATCTTGACAGGCTTGCTTGGGAATCTGATGGTCAGTGACGCACCTGTGAGCGCAGCAAGTCCCCCAGCAGGGATCCCCTAAACTTCAAGGCAGAGTTGAATGTGAAGAATTGAATCCCTCAGGTGGCTGTGTGGAGCCAGGGCTGCAAAGAACATGGGCTTTCCAGGGTCAACATTATTTTGAAGCCTTAAGTAAGGGACGGGAATATGTAAGCCACTTTCCAGGATGTTGTGTGTAGGGCCATTGAGCACGTCAATTATCGGGATAACAGCACTAATACGTGGAATTCCTTCTGGCTGATTTTCATTTTACAGAGTAATCCAGTTAATATAACTGCTCCCATTGCGCTTCAGGGACAGCCCTCAGCCGAGAGGAAGGAACCAGAGATTCTTTTCTCTGTCTGGCAAGTGGGAAGAGGCTGGCCTGGCCAGAGGTTGCATGGTTTGAGGGGTCCCAGGGTGAGCCCTCGGGGGCATGGGTGGCTGTGTGCCTCTGGCTGGCCAGGTGTTCATAGTGGGAACCACTTGTCCAGACTGACTTGTGGGTCCTGGCCAGGCTTTGTGAGTCCCAGCTCATTTCTTCTCCAGGAATGCCTGGGGCTTGGGTGGGGAGGGTGCCTTGGGAGGTGTTGGTGGCAGAGCCATGGGCACCTCCCAACCCACGTGCCAGCATGGCTGGTCATGTGACAGTCGTTCATGGGGAGTTCCAAGTCAGCTTCCCCTACCTCTGTGTTTCCCCCTTAGTTGTAGCTGTGGATGAAAAACTGAAAAATGGGCTGGAGAGAGGGAAAAGTTGCATCCAGTAAGGGCGCCAAGCCTGACTGTCTGAATCCAGTCCCAGAAATACACATAGTAGGAGAGAACCAAGTCCTGCAAGATGTCTTCTGATGGTCAGGCACATGCCAGGGCCTCCAAATAAAAATTAAATAAGTATACTATTTTAAGGAGTCGGAGAGTGGGAGATCTTGATTGGACAGAGGTTCGGCAGAAAGTCCCAACTCATAGTGTAAGTGTGGTGGCTCACTGGGAGCAGAAAGGCTTGCCATGCATGCGTGAAGGCAGCAGCCACAGAGAGAGGTCAGGCCAGGCCTGGACGCCCCTGTCATTCCAGTACAGGTGGGTGGCAAACAAGAGGACCCCTGGGGCTTGCGAGCTAATCCCTGAGCCTCAAGTTGAGTGAGACCATTGTCTCAAAAAGTAAGGCGGACAGCAATTGAAGAAGACACTAAGTTGACCTCTGATCTTCATACACAAGCGTGTGTATACGCCTGTGTATATACATAGACACACATGCACAAAACGAGATCTCTCTCACACACACACAAACGAATGGCTCCTGAGGAAGGACACTGAAGTTGATCTCTGGCTTCTATACACACACACACACACACACACACACACACACACACACACACATGCATGCACGCACACACACACCCCACACACACAAAGAATGCACAGCTCAGGCAGGTGTGGTGGCACCTGCCACAGCATGAGGCAGTAGATAACCAGTTTGAGGCCAGCCTGGGTAACTTAGAGAGACCCCATGTCAAAACAAAACAAAAACTGAGCAGAGAAATCAATCCAAGGGCTTTAGAATTTCTAGGTGTCAGGGACAGTCTGTGGGGGTCCCTTCTGCCTCAGCCATCATTTCCTGGGCCACTGATGACACCCATCCGTCCCTTTCAGACTCACTGCCCCTCATCCCATTCACCCTTGCAGGGGTGACCTGCCATCTCCCCCAAGAGCCCCACGTCTCCTGACCCTGGCACCTAGCCAGCCCCACATCCTAACCCCTCCCTCTAATCACAAGCCTCCCCGGGCACCATAAATCACCCTAAGAGCACATTCCTTGGGGGATTTGTAAAATAATCAAAATATTTGGGGGAAAGACCTTCAGATTACTTATGGCTATTAGTGGGATCCATATATTTTGGCACCAAGCATTGGCTTAATTGAAAAAATATGTGTGCATGATGATTTCTTTCTTTCCACCTCTCCCTCCCTCCTCTAGAAGGAGTAGGCTCTGAGAGGAGGGATGGGGGGGCGGGGGGCGTGGAGGAATTGAATATCAAAGCATTTTGTGCGGAGGACCTGTTTACAGAAGGGAGGAAAATATAATGCTCACTGGGAAGCAAGCCCTGCCCATATAGTCCAGGATTATTAATAGAGCCGAGTTCCCCTGCACATAATGAACCTTTTAAGAGACCTGGGACAGCTTTTCCCCTTCGCAAAACAAGTTTCCCCCGAAATGTACCATTCACGCTGCTAAGGGCATTGGGTTACAACAATAAATAAAAATGAACAGTGCCCTGAGATATTCAAGGAATGCGCAAACGCTTCAGTGATTTAATGTGAGAAAACACGGTTTCAACGTTTAATTGAAGGGTATACTTTCATCTGAAGGGTAGCGCTGGAAACTGCCCCGACTCTCCGCATTAGCTCTCAGGGCCCTTTCCAGGGAGGGGGGGGTCACCCTGCTGCCCCCTCCCTTGCTCTTCCCCTCCCCGCTGCTCAGCTCCTTAGCTTGCCTTTGCCCAGGATTATCGGGAAAAGGAGACTCCGTGGGAGTTTCCTTGTAAAGCCACAGGGGGAGACTTGGTAGAGCTGTGCTTTTCCAAACGTCCCCAATGTTTTCTTTGCTGGGCGGGAACTGTGCAGTCCTGGTTGGTCTCCGGTCCTCTTGGAGACTGGGATTCTTTCCCTCCCTCCCTCCCCTCCCCCTTTTTCTTCACCTTTTTCCTGCTCTGGGCTCCAGGATTTCAGACTGGCCTAAGCTGGTTATGTGGCTATGGAAGACCTTGCACTTCTGACCTCTGGCTTCCGGCGTTGGGATCCTGTACACGCACCTGTTTTGTGCAGTCCTGGGGACCGAACTCAGGCCCCCCTGTACCAGCTCAGTTTCTAACTTTGTCGGTCAGCATGCACAGGCTGAGTCTGTGGCTTTCTATCTGTTTCTCTTGTCCGTACCCGGTTAAAAAAACGCGTAGAAATCCTCAGGGCCTCTGCAGGTCTAGGAAGGGGACACAGTATCCTGGGGCATCCTATGGCCTATCCATGTGCTTGGTATTTAGTAGGAAGTGCCAGGTTACCAGGACAATGGAGCCAGTGAGGGTCTGCTCTCAGGCGCTGTGTGTACAGCAAGATGGCCAACTTTGTCCTTCCAGGTTCCCATGCACACATCTGAGAGCACACACATCCCTGTGAGTGTGTCCTCTCTCACAGATGAACCAGTGACCCTTTGTTGGTAACCTGAGGTGGCCAGCGCCCCCCTGCCCTGCCCCTCGGCTGCCAGGGGCACACAGAGGGACTGCTCACAACCTGACCCTGGAGGGGCTTGAAGTCAGTTTTCAGTGAAAGATAGCACGACTGTGACCTTGGGCCAGTCACCTCTCAGGGAGGCAGAGGTCTGCCCTAGGTGCTGCCCGGGCAGGCCCTGGGGTGTTATACACCCCTTTCTTTGCAGGCATTTTCCTCTTATCTTCCAGCTTGACTGGAGGTGCCCTGAGGACAAGGGCAAGCTTTCTTCTGTGTACTCGGAAGATTGAGACATCCTGTGGCCGGTGGATGTTCCCCAAGTGACTCACCAAACTCAACATGCTCCATGTGGGCACCTCCTAGGAGTTGGCCTGTGAATGGCAGCCGGGCACTGAGCAGATAGATAGGCATTGGTCCTTCAGCTCTCCTTGGCTCTCAAGGAGCTAGGGCTTGGTTCCCACACCATATGCTCAGTGCCGAGGGGGGTTTTCTTAATTTGGGTGTTAACAAGAGCAGGGCCCGAGCCTGAAAGGAAGTTGACCCAAGAAAGGCCAGAGTAGGGTGGGGTGAGGCCAGGGACTTTGGAGCCCTTTGCCTCTGTGGGCAGCTGAAGCTGTGTCCTGTAGGGACTTTGGGAACCAGTAGAATGTGCGCTCTGTCCTCTCTGGGACGATGACGCTGCGCCCTGATCCCACTACTCCTGGTGCGCATTCCTGGCACCCGAGTGACCTCCTAGCAGCCCAGTTGTGACCACCTGCCCTGAATTGGCGAGGGCTCAGTAGTCATTGATAGTATTTGTGTAATTTATTTAGCTCACGTCTGTGGAGTGTCTGTGTGCTCGGCCCTGGTGGCTCAGAGAGACCTCACCCTTGTGGGGAAGCCTGTGTGTGTGTGTGTGTGTGTGTGTGTGTGTGTGTGTGTGTGTGTGTGTATGACAAAGCTCTGGAGAAAGAATTCTCCCAGCTGGGTTGGCCCATTCTGTAGAAAGCTGGGGAGGAGAATTTTGGTGACTGAGGTCTGCAGGTGTTCTTCTTATGGCAGAATCAGAAAAAGGAGGCTAGTCCCAGCTCAGCGTCCTGGACACTACGCACCTGCTGATTGTTAGCCGCAGATGGCAGTCTGCATGGTACCTAGAGATGCTCACCAAATGGGCATCCTCTTCCCACCCACTCCTCCTGTGGCCCTCGGCGCTGCTTCTACGACAGGAAACCGAAGTCCAGGCATCTCCCGAGCCTCCGCTTTCCTGATGACACAGTCATGTGTCCAGGTCAGAGGCAATGTCGTAAAGCTGGTTGGTGGGGAGGTACCCTCCATGGGGGAGGCCACTTGACCACCCTGGCTGGGCCCCTTTCTTGTCTTATTGGGTCACTATGGCAGATGCTTGGACTCAGGGGACCATGGCTTCTGACTGCTGGTCCCAGCACTTGTACAGGCCCAGGCAGAACCCCGGAGGAGAGGCAAAGCTCCCAGACATACTAGTGATTCCTCAGGTCACTTGGTGACTTGGTCACACCTAGAGCTCAGTGGCCAGCTTGACCTTTTCTCTGTCCCTTCTGTAGGAATGTCCTGTATGAGACACTGCAGCATAGCCCTGAAAAGCGTGACAGCCCCTTCTGCTGGTGGAGTGTCACCCCAAGCTTCCATTCACTCCAGGAAAACCATTGAGAGCGTTGTTTGTTTCTGTACTAATGACACTGAGGCCCAGGACGCTGGCCTTGTCTCTGCCCCTCAGGAGAGATTCCCGGTTATACTGGGATAGGTGGGTCAGGGGCCTGCGCTGGTTGGTATTAGATGCTATGGTCCCGGGGAACTCTCCCTGTCATCTGGCAGACCACAGACCTGGCCATTGGCACCTTTTGTGTAGAGGAACCCCCAGCTGGTGCCCAGAATGCCAGGATTAACCCCAGCTTGCAGGTAACATGGGCGACTATTGAGTCCTCCTTCTGAGACAGATGTTCCTCTTAGTACTGCAGCTGGTTCTCTCATCAAAATGCTCACAGCTTAATGGAACAGATGTCCACTTAGAAACCCATACAAACCTCTGTATGTTGTAGTGGGAGAGGTCCAGGTGGTGTGGAGAGGGTTTCCTGAGGAGGGGACCACTGGTCTGGATAGAGTATGAATAGTGAGTGGCATCCAGGGGGCGGAGACCTGGGATGTAACAGGGCTTGCAGAGATGCGCTGTGGTCTTGCTCATTAGATGTGGACGACATGATGGACATCCCAGAGTTTGCCTCATTGTTGCCAGTGTGCTGATGAGCTCAGGTACCAAGGAACATCATCCATCCCTGGCTGTGCTTCTCCACAGCCTCCCACACAGGCCCTGAGGCCCACTGGGACCATTCTTTTAGAATTGGACGTGAAGAGTAGGTGATAAAGCTGAAGGTGTGTCCAGGGACGGGTGGGAAGAGTGCCCAGCCTGTCCTGGTGCCACCTTAGTAGTGGGCAGCTTCTCTGGGCTTTGTGTGAGTCAGGCCATCTCTGGGCAGTCCTATGGCTCCTCCCTATTTCCCTAGCTCCAGCTTCGAGGTCCGTGTCTTTTCCTGGTCCGTCCTGTAGTCTGGCTCCCTTGGGTGACCTTGGACATAGCCGAGCAGGCAGGCAATGTTGGCTTGGAGCTCCTCTCCCTAATCCCTTAGTGTCCCTTTGTGAGAGATGTCAGGTCGTTCAGCTCAAGAGTCCGTACCAGGGGACCGGAACCATGGCTCCGTTGATGAAACGCTGGCCACTGGGCACTCGAGCTTGGAACTCCAGAACCCATGTGGAAAGCCGGGCATGGTGGCACATGCTTGTAATCCCAGTGCTGGGTAGGTAGAGACAGAAGGATTTCTGGATGGCCGATCTAGTCAAATGAGTGAGATCCTAGTTCAGTGAGAGACCCTGTCTCAAAAAAAATTTAGGAAGAGAGCAAGTGAGGAACACACATGATGGGTGACCTCTGACCCCTACACAAGTCTGCACATACCTACGCACACATAGGAACACATACACAGACATATACCACCACCACCCCACACACATATACACAAAGAAAATAACAACTAAAAAATATTCCATTTCACAGATGGGGAAACTGGGGCTCCGAGAAAGGAAGAGACTTGTTTGTGCCCAGAGTCATATGATATCAGAGACTAGGATATCAGTGACTCTGACTTACGAGTGACTAGCGTGGCTTATTCGGTCCCCACCATGGTAAGATGGTTCCTGGGATCCATAACTTTCGCTCTGCTTGCCTGGTTCAGACCTTCCCACCCCCGAATCCCTCGTTGAATTTGAAGAGGAAACTTCCAGGCTTTCCCTCAACTGCCCACAAAGATTCATAACTGTGGAGTTTGGGGAAGCACCTGTTACTGAGGGTAAGAGGGCAAGAGCTCCATACAGGCGCTCAGGACAGTGACCTCTGTTACCTCTCTGGAGTGCCACAGCGACTTCCCTCGGGCATCCTAGCCTGGCCAGCCCCTGAGCACACGCCGTCCTTATGTCCCAGAGACAACGGGCAGCTCCGGGCCTCTTAGCCCTCCGATTCTATGCTTTCTAATTCTCTCAGTGTGGAGACAGCCACTGTCACTAGCAGGCTGTCCTTGGCCTGTGTCTCCCGATGCCGGCATCTGCAGCCAGGTGACTCTACCCAGGAGTGGGTGGGCTTGTGTTGTGATGGAGGACTGGTCCAGTTTGGCACACTCAACCACATTCCCTCTGTCTAGGCTGTGTTCTCCAACGACCACACTGGTGTATGGACATAGCCCTGCGTGCGGCTCTGGTAACCCTCCTGGGTGGGAGGAGCTCAACTCTGCGGGCCCTCTTTTTATTTTTAGTTATGGGTGCACATGGCGGGGTGGGGGTGGGGTGTGTGTGCACACATGAGTGCAATTCCCACAGAATCCAGAAGGGTGTCAGATCCCCAGAGCTGGAGTGACAGGTGGTTGTGAGCTGCCAGGCGTGGGTGCTGGGAACTGAACTTGTCGTCTTATAAGAGCATTGTGTGCTCTTAACTGCTGATCCACCTCTCCAGCCTCAGGCTCTGCTGCCCGGTGCAGGGGCTCAGTCACTTCTCCTTGGTGTACACTACATGGATTTCCCAGAGGGTCTCTGGCCTGCCAGATGGGGCTGTGTGGACCTGCTGGCTGACAGGCAGAGCCACTTTAGCGTGTCTCCCAGAGTCCTGACACCTGTCTTGAGAGTGTTAATCACAGGGTGATTAGGTGTTGAGGCACAGTTAATCACAATCCTGGTTTTACAAATGACTTCAATGAGGCTCAGAGAAAAAAAGCACCTTGACTCTAGTAGACCAGTGGTTCTCAACCTGTGGGTCACAACCCCTTTGGGTTGCATGTCAGATATTTACATTATGATTCATAGCAGTAGCAAAATTACAGTTAGGAAGTAGCAACAAAATAGTTTTATGGCCGGGGGTCCCCACAACACGAGGAACTGTAGTAAAGGGTCCCAGCCGTAGGAAGGTTGGGGACCACTGGTCTAGCAACAGTGTCAGAGCTCACAAGTTACCGGAGACACCAGGGCAAGGGTCCGTGAGACTCTGGCTCCTGGCAGAAGCAAGTTAGGGCCAGATGAGGATGAGGGTGGGGTTCAGGGGGTCAGACGTGCGGGATGCTTGACTCACAGCCCCTCCTGTTGCTCACTTGCTCTGTGACCTTGGGTAAGTGTCTTTCCCGTGCTGGCCCTGTGAATTACTATATGCTCATAGTGCATCTTTTTGTATTAAATCTTGTTTGAAACTTCAACAGTGGATCGGTTGGGGGAAGAAAGGAGCCGTTGATTGGCTCTCTGTACCCTTCAAAGTTTTTGTAATGGTGTTTAGGGTAGGTCACAGCTCAGCTCAAGGCATCACCCAGCAGATACTCTGCTCGCCCGCAGGAAGTCACCAGGTCTTCCTGGGTTTCCAGGCCCCATCAGTGTGGGAACAGGGTTGTGTTCCCCCCGCCGTGTGGCGAAGATCAGCTCACTCACTATCCATTCACTGCTTGGGCCTCCGTTTCCCCACATGCACCAGGTGAGGATGTTTGGATCCTCTCAGGCAGGGTGGGGAGGTGTGGGCAGCTGCCATTGATCTGTTTTAGATGGGTGACTGCAGGATTCCTTCAGAGGTTGCGGTGGGGTGGGGGTGGAGGGTATCGTGTGTCTCACCGTTCAATGCCGAGCAGACAGCCGTTAAGATCCAGGAGCTTCCTCAGAGCACGTGCTTAGCATGGACTAAGCTCCGCTCTCATCCCCACGCTGCAGAATCAAGCACCAGGAAGTTCCCTCCACTTCCGCTTTAGTACCCTTTACAGCAAGGCCACACTGGTTACTTCTTCCAGCCCCAAGCCTGGCTGCAGGGTGCCCCCCCCCCAGCCCACCCTGGCCTCTGTGGGGCCCCTGTATGTTACAGGGTGCTTTCTCTTGGCCACCCACTGCCCCACCAGTACCCCAGATTGTGGGCAGTGGTTGCTGTTTGTACCCCACTTTAGAGATAAATGATCAATGCTCCAGGTTGAGGAGCAGCAGCCGCCCCCCCCCATATGCCCTGGCCTTTGGGCCCAGCCTCCACCTCCTGAGGATGTCTAGCCAGGAGAAAGCCACAGTGGGGCTGGACTTCAAGGCTTGGGGGTGGGGGGAAGGGAAGCGTCTCAGGGTTCTGTGCTTTTAGCCATTTTGGTAAGGGGGAAAAAACCCATTCTAATTAGAGGTGACAGTGGTGGCTCTATCTGTGTTCACTTTTTCCTCTCTCCTCTCCACCCCCCCACCCCCCCATTTGTTGTATCCGTGGGAAAACTGGGGCACTAGGTACCACTGTGATTACAGAAAATGCTGCCTGCTTGGAGGCCAGGGGAGGGGCAGTGTGCGGGAGGCCCTCTTGGAAAAAAAAAAAAACTTTTATTTTTTTCCCTTAGATTTTATTTTATTTTTCCTTTCGTTTGGAAAAGGAGCCCTTTTGCAGTCATACTGTCACAGTTAAAATAAGGTTTAAATTACAGGCCAGCCCGTGGCTTTCCCCCTTTCTTTCAGAATTTTTGCCAACTTGCAATTTACTTAATGAAACCCTGCGATTCTGTTTAACGGGGATATTTTTTGCAGATGTTGGTTTAACTCAGCTTTGCAAAAATATGCGAGCTGTGCCGTCTCTTCTCCTATTTTTAACGGTTTCAGGATTCCGGTTCATGGGCTCTGCCTGCTCTGCCATGCCAACAGGGCTGTTTACTTCGGCTCTGAAATGCATGTTTCCATTGTCCTGCCTGCCCTCCTCCCTCCCTCCCTCCCCCCCTCCCTCCCTCCCTCCTTCCCTCGTACCCACCAAGGGGAGGGTCCCCTCCACACAGCAGAACCTTCCACCCCAAAGCCATCCGCCCCAGTGGTTCCGGGGCAGCAGAGTGACGGATAGTCTAGCCCCCTGGTTTGAAGACGTGAAGGCCGGAGTCGGGGAGTAACGAGCCGCGAGTAACTCAGTAAATCAGGAGTCGAGTGGCCAGAGGCCACAGATTGGAGTGGGGAACAGGGCTGTTTCTTGTCTCGGAGAAGGCGCGTTCCTCCTCCTCCTCTACCACAGCCAGCCTGGGCTACATAGTGAGTTCCAGGACAGCCAGGGCTACGTAGAGAGAGACCTTGTCTCAAAACAACACCAACAATTAAATTGTTGAGAAGCAGTCCACTTTCATGTCCGTCTGAGGCCGTTGTCCTGTGGTGGATAAAAAAGCCCAACTCGGAATCCTTATGCTTAGGTGGACCCTGGAGGCCCCTGCTGTTGATGGTCTTGAATTCTCCATCTGTGAAGTTTAGGGGGTAGCCTTGTCCCCCAGCAATAGAAAGACCCGGTGTAGAGGCCGCCGAGACCCCAGCAGATGCTAGGGAATGCCTCTGTAAACTCACACACACTGGCTCCTGATGGAATGTTGGAGCCCAGGAGGATATGAGGTGTATACCCCAGACCTGCCTCAGAAGGGGCAAGTCTGGGTGTGGGAGTGCCCAGGAGCTGTGGTACACACAGTGGGTAGTGCCCAGGAGCTGTGGTACACACAGTGGGTAGTGCCCAGGAGCCATGGTACACACAGTGGGTAGTGCCCAGGAGCTGTGGTACACACAGTGGGAGTGCCCAGGAGCCATGGTACACACAGTGGGAGTGCCCAGGAGCCATGGTACACACAGTGGGTAGTGCCCAGGAGCTGTGGTACACACAGTGGGTAGTGCCCAGGAGCCGTGGTACACACAGTGGGTAGTGCCCAGGAGCTGTGGTACACACAGTGGGAGTGCCCAGGAGCCATGGTACACACAGTGGGTAGTGCCCAGGAGCCGAGGTACACACAGTGGGTAGTGCCCAGGAGCCGAGGTACACACAGTGGGTAGTGCCCAGGAGCCGAGGTACACACAGTGGGAAAATGCCCTTTCGTTGGGATTGGTGGCTCCTTTAGCTACCCTTGCCCTAATTAGGAGCTGCCAGAAAGGCAGAGGCCCTGGGCACTGGGAGAATGGACAGACTGGCCTGTGGTGCAGGCAGGGGCCCAGAGACAGGCTGGGACTTGCTGGAGCTCTCTCTCTCCTGCTCCTGGGGACAGCCGTCAGGATTCCTCTTCCTCGAGGCTGAGTCTCTGGCCTCTGGGCCCTGGCCTGCTCTGACGTGTTTCAGCCCCTCCGGGCTCCATCCCTCAGCTGTGGGATGTCCTGCCCACGTGGCTGGAGAGCAGGCAAGACAGTAAGTAGTCCAGGGTAAGTAGTCCAGGGCCCTGGGGGGCCTGCCCTGCCCTGAGCATGAACACTACCATGAATACTTAGATGTCCACGGGCCCAGGTGACAGGCCCAGCGCAGAGCCTGGGTCGTAGGCATCAGATTCTCTGCAGATGTAGAGAGGCTGCCCAGTAGGACAAGAGAGGGACAGCCACACTGGTATGACCGATACGACTGAAGGGGTCGGGTCCTCCTGGAAGCGAACTCCGCGCTGACTCCCTTTATATCAAGTTGCTGTATCTGAGGGAGGCTGCTGTCTAAGTCAGGGTTTCTGTTGCTGTGATAAAGACCAGGACCAGAAGCGAGTTGGGCAGGAAAGGGTTATTTCAGCTTCTAACTCTCAGGGCCTTGGAGGAGGGCTGCTTACTGCTTCCCCCCTTGACTTGCTCGGCCTGCTTTCTTAGAGCACCCAACACCAGCTACCCACCAGGCACCACCCACAGTTGGCTGGGCCCCTCCTACATTAGTGATTAATTAAAAAAGAAGTGCCCCAGAAGCCAATCTGGTTGGGGACATCTTCCCAATAGAGGTCCCTTCTTCCCAAATGACTCTAGCTGGTGTCCAGGTGACATAAAACATAAAACCAGTCAGAACGGAGGCACTCGGTAGAAAAGTCCTGGAACTTGGTTGATAGATTGCTTTTAAGACGGAAGGTCTATGACCCAGTCTGGCTTTGAACTTCTGTGTAGACCAGACTGGTCTCCATGGAGATCTGCTTGCCTCTGTTTCCCAAGTGCTGGAATTACAGGAACGTGCCACCAGGCCTGGTCTTTTTCCTTCTTCTTTGTTTCATATATATATATATATATATATATATATATAAAACCTTACTAGGTAGACCTGGTTGGGCTTGAACTTGAGGCAATCTTCCTGCCTCGTCATCTCTAATGATGAGCCTACAGGAGTAGGCTCCCGTACGTGGACTTGACCAAAGGATGGTATTTGTGGGGAGTCCTGTGTGTCATGCCTCTGCTGCCCCATCCTCCTCTGTTTTATGTAGTCTAGACTGGCTCCGAGCTCACTATATAGCCAAGGATGATCCTGAACTTGGAATCCTTCTGTCCCTACATTTGGGGTGCTGAAATTATAGGTGTGTGCCACCATGGCCGGTTTATGCAGTGCTGGGGATTTGAACCCAGGGCTTGGTGTGTGGCAGGCAAGCACCCTACCAAAATGAACTCCAGCTCCACCCTCTTGGCGCTTTAGAAGTCCTGCTTTGTCGTTAGACCTGGAGCAGGGTGGTGTATTGTAGTATAACTGTAAGATCTTTGTAGAAGAAGTCAAAACCAGTGGATAAAGCAGTGTCTCTTCCATGTCACTCCCTGTTGCTCCTCAGAGTTAACTCCTGGGGCTGGAGGCATGCTCGGTGGTTGAGAGCACTTTGCTCTTCCAGAGGACCCAAGTTTGGTTTCTAGCAAATGCATCTGGCAGTTCACAACTACCTATAACTCCAGCTGCAGGGAATCCAAAGCCCTCTTCTGGCCTCCTTGGGCACCTGCGCACACCTGCACACACACACACATACACACACACACCAACATACACACAGAGTAAATGTGTTTTTTTAAAACAATGGAATTAAACATCTACACAATCCCCCCCCCCCCCCCCGAGATTGGGTAGGCCTGTTGGCCAGTGAGCTCCAGGGACCAGGCTGTCGCTCCTCCCCCTCAACTCCCTACCACCCCTCCCAGCTCTGAGCACTGGGGTTGCAGTACCCAGCTTTTATGTTGGTTCTGAGGATCCAGACCTTGCCTCTCATGTTTGTGCGGTGAGCCCTTTATCTGCCCAGCCCCTCCTTGGAGTTTTAAATGGAGAATAAATAGTGGGTCTTACCTCTGAATTGGAGCCCGGAACTAAGAGGTTTCTTCAGCACTGTACGCTGTGTACTCTCCTCCACTCAGCATTGGCAGAGACCCCCACCTTCTCGTACTGGGTTGTTAGTTCTAGGATCCAGTGGAAGTGAGGGCCAGAGTCCAGGCCTTTTACAGTCTGCTGGGTGTGCACACATGGACACTGGGGACAGGGTGGTGGGTCCAGGACCCCCACCCCCCATCATCATGCCATGGCTTGCTGCGCCCACACATGATGCCACTACTCACCTAGTCAGAGATGCCAGGTCTCATAGGCTGGGCTCCCATGCAGCCTCTGCAGCCACATCCTTGACTGTACCTCTTGTGGTTCTGGGGTCAGGTCAGAGAAGCCCATGGTAGCCTTGTCTTCCACTTGGGTGCTGGGCTTTGTCTTGTCCCACACTGTGGCTCCCCATACTTCATCCGCTTGACACCCCGCCTCCAGATCTCTGGTCACACTCTCCCCATAGCTGGACTGGCTGTCCCTCGTTTATAACGTTCCCCTCAGGTCATGTCCTCACAGACAGAGGCAAGTCTTGTGCGCTCCAGGCAGAGGAAGGAAGGCCGTTCAGTGGGGAGCCTTCCTGCCTGGAGTCCAGCCTCTGACTGCATGTGTGAATCCTGGGCCACCTCTGGTCATGACCTTGAATGGATCAGGAGGCCCTAGTTTCTCTTCATCCGTAAAAGCAGGACAGTTACAAACGGCTAGCTCTCGGGGGCCTTCTGAGAACTGGCGGAGCCTGCCATGTGGTGAGCTCACAGAAGCTGCTAGCTGTGAGGTCTTTGTCACCCTCCAGCAGTGGTCTGTGACAGGTGTTCTTGACCCATTATGTAGCTGCAGAGACCTAAGACCGTGTACCCCAGGTGTTCATCTGGACCGGTGGTAGAGGCGGGATTGGAACCCTCGTCCACAGGAAAGGGATACACCCTCCCAAGGGCCTGTCCTCAAACACACCCAGACCCACTGAGTCAGAGTCGTCGTGCTGGCTCCAGAGTGTCGCCTTCCCATCCGTCTCCCAGGCCTGGCACTGGAGCAGCGGCGTCCGTCTCGAGCTAGGAGGTTGATTTGGTTTGGTCTTCTTGCCCTTGTCATCCATTGCTGAGGAAGCCAGCTCCCCTACCTCTGCCAGGCTGCTGAATCCTCCACACTCATGCCATTATGACCCTTGGAGCCAGCAGAGGGGCCTCCTAATCTTGTGCAAAGCACAGAATCTCAGGCTCCACCCAGGACCCATGAATCAGAGTCTCCAGGGGTGGGGCCTGGGAATCTTGACTTGAGGGCCCCAGTAGAAGGGCCCTTTTAACCCCTTTCTGTTGTGGTTGTGGAAGCCACGACTTGAAGAGGATTCTCAGGCCTTGCTGCTGGGAGGCCCAGTGAGCCTGTGGCCTGTAAAGCCACCCTCTGGTCCCTTACCTGGACCGTGGCTGCTGTCATTCACAGCACTGTCCCTGTCCGGCACAATCTGCTCCGCCCCCCCCCTCCCGCCTCCAGATTGTCTAGAAGCCTTGTACAATGGAGGTGGTTGTGAACGAGTGTGCAGAGAGGCTTTCTGGAAACACAGGCCTTGCTCGCAGACTTCCTGTGTCTTACAATGTTATCTTCAGAATAGGAAACTTTGCCCCATTTTTGCAACGCACATCCTCTGCCTGAGAGTCCATGGTGGTGCCGGGGCGGGTCATTTCTCAGGCACAGGCCGGGAGTTATTCCGACGGCGGGGGTGGGGGTGGGGTGGGGTGGGGTGGGGGGGCTCTCCCTGCTACCCATAAGAACAAACAGACCATTTTGCAAAAAGAATTCATGTTGGCTGGACTCATCGGTAGTACTTGTCTCAGTTTCTCGGGCTCGTTGGTACCCACAACAGGGTCCACTTGCCAGGTCCAGGGATTTCTGCTTCCCAGCCTCCGTTTCCTCTTCTCTAAATGGAGAAGGTTTGAGCTCAGTGACCTCCGGCTCTGAGGTTGAGCTATTCTCCACAAATCCCTTAGAACCTCTGTCTTCCCCCAGGTTCCTCTTGGAGGCAACTGTGATGTTGCCTTTTGATATCAAGTTGCGAAGCCCCCTGGAGTTTTCAGAGTTCTGCTACTATACGATGGGCAAGCCCCCTTACCCTGAAACCTCCACGTGACCCACTGGGGTGGTGGCCAGTCTCCCCAGTCCACAGAACCCGTTCCGAGGCAGAAGTAGGACAGTGACTCTCAGCGCCTGTGAGTGGGACTTTTTATGGGCTTGGAGGTAACTCTGGCAGCAGCTGGAATTATTCGTGTTGTTTTGGTTGGGAGAAAACAATCAAACGTGTATAAGCCCCTAAATAACTCGGCGCTGACCAGAAGGAATAAACAAGAGTCTCCTCAGTTTCCTTTGACAGCCCTGGTATGTTCTCGCCTCAGTCTCCTGGCCCTGCCTGCAGCGGGGCATTTGTCTGACGCAGGAAGAGCACAGCCTCCCAAGCGAACGCTCTCGCTCGCACCTCACCTCGGTGGCAGGTCTCCTGGCCCGGGCCCAAGACCACAATGAGTGGCTTCTGCAAACACCCTGCCCACGCTTTCCCTTCAGGGAGTGCGCTTCCACCTGAGTGGAGCTCCACGTGTTCAAGGCCTGGGTTGGGGTGGTTTTCTGTTGGCTGTGTTGTGAGCCAGCAGGGGGGGCCCCCTTTGCAAAGGTAGAAGTGGCTGGACTCTGACAAGAGTGACGTGCTAATTGCTTGTTTACCACGAAGGGCGGGCGTTGGGTTGTGAGTTTTAGTGTAAACGTCAGGAGGAGGGAGAGGGTTTGAACTGCTCACCTTGCAGCCAGACTGCATTGACTGATGAGGGTCAGGTCCCCATGGTGTCTGGGCGATATCTGTCTTGTGGCAGGACATACTCATGTGGCAAGCTGTGCTATTATTTTCTTATTGATACATATATATTCCGGGGCTGGGGTGGAAGCCAGGACATTGTGCCTGCTAGGGAAGCGCTCTGCACCAGCCTTATAGCAATCTGTAAAGCCCACCAGAAAGGGGCAGAGGAGTTGGGGACGTAAGTGAGAAGGAGGAGGCATCCTCCGTACACCAGTCTTCCTACCCTGAAGGATGACTTCTTCTCAGAGGACACAGAGAGACCCTGGCCAGCCTTGGGATCCCCTTCAGGGCTGGCTCCTTCACCCTGCATGCAGTCAGGGTCTTGGTGAGCTAGAAGATTCCAAAATGTCTACAAGGGAGCCAGCTACAGAGCCCCTGGTGGGAAGTGGTCTTGGTGAGATCGGATGAGCATCTCTGGGATCAGGAGCTGGAAAGTGATGATATAGTGACCAATGTCTCCCAGGCCTGTATGAAGGGTCCTTATGCTGCAGTGCTGTGGTATAGTGCCAAGACAGAGGTACCCCGGGTCTCCCTGGCTAGACTCCAGCCCCCATGCGCCTCAAGACATAAGAGATTGCCCCTGACTCTGTGCCCTTAGAGACCTGGCCAGAACCTGCCAGTATCTCCCCCCCAACACACACACACACACACACACACACACGCACACGCACACGCACACGCACACGCACACGCACACGCACACATGCACGCACGCATGCACACACACCATCCCCGTCAGCACCGCCTTCCCGACTTGGCAGGGCCACCTCTCCAAAGCTGGAACAGTCCTCGGTATTTCCAGCTTGGCCCCCTGCCCACATCTCTGGGGCCTTGCAGTCCTGTCCCTCTCAAGCCCAAGACCAAGGCACCCTATCAGCTGACGGCTTCACAGGCTCATGGAGCCTCTTCCTGCCACCCCACACCCTGTGTGTATCTGTGGGCCCCTCAATTCCCCTGACTTGTTGTGTATGTTACGGCCAAGGGCGGGGGGGCCCCCGTGTCTGCAGATGTGTGCGCAGGAGTATGTGTAGGCTTAGACGTCGACCTTGTGTATTGCTTCTCAGGAGCTGTCTCTCCTGTTTGGTTTTTTTGTTGTTGTGTTGTTTTGTTTTTTTGAGACAGTCTCACTGGCCTAGCGCTCACCGATCAGGCTGACTTGGCCCTCAAGGCTCTGAGAGGCTCTTGTTTCTGCCTCCCCGGTGCTGGGATTCCAAGTGCATCCTACCACATCTGGCTTTTTACAGGAGGGGTGCTGGGGGGTTGAACTCAGATCCCCATGCTCCCACAGCAGGCTCTCCTGTGGCCAAAGCTGTCTCCCCAGGCCCTCTTCTGCCTCCTTCCTGACCACCTAGTCCACTCACAGCTTCCCTGGGGAGAACAGCAGCTCTAATTTGTAAATCAGGGGGAAGCCACCAACAGGGCACCTTGGTTGTGAGCTGCCCCGGCTGCCTGAGAGGTTTCCTTGCCTACTCTCAGTGGGAATGCCCGAGCTGGCAAGGTCCCCTGGCCAAAGGCTCTAGGAAACACTACTTCTTGAAGCTGGGCACAGAAAACTGGGTGGCGTGTAGAGCCAAGAGTTCCCACTGTTTCCTGGGTGGCCGTTGGCTACCAGAGGAGGACCAGGGAAGGTTAGCCACCCCAGTGGCTTCTTTTCCAAATATAGACCTCCAGCAACTCAGGGGCTCTCCACCAGCCCAGGATGGTGGGGTGAGGGGTGACAGGAAAAGGCACTAAGAACCCAGGTTTTGTGGTTTTTCAACCATCCTAGACTGCTGCTGGCTGGGAGTGCTTCCTGGGAGAGGTCCCTGGCGAACTTCATTATGGACAGAGGAGCGCAGTGTGTAACTGGGATGCACTGTTTATATAGCGCTAGTAAGATAAACAGTTGTTCTAAATCGTATTTACATTTTGCATTTGTTTATCAAAACTTTTCCTCAACTTTGACCCGGCTACTTTCAGAATTATTACAAAGCCTGGATTTATGGGTCCTAATTACTGATGCTTTATGTGCGTAATAATTTATTTTGGCAAAATCCGTGCTTTATGTCCAGAAGCCTCAGTGCTTAGGGGGAAGAGAAGACAAAAGTCTCCCTGCCTCCCCAGAGCATCAGAGCTATAGAAAGCTTTGGGGTTCAATCATGAGTTGAGTGTGGGGACATAGGCTTTTAATTCCAGCTACTCTGGAGGTTGAAGCCGGAGGATCACAATTCAGGCCAGCCTAGATAACTTAAGTGAGAAATTTGTCTCAAAATAAACAGTGAAAGGGGGGCTGAAGATACAGCTCAGTGGTAGAGTGCTTGCCTAGCATTCAGGGGTTCCGAGATTCAACCCCCAGTACTGGAAGTGGGGAGCAGACGTAGGCACGTAGTGGGTAAAGCGGGAGATGCAGAAACCTTCTCTGGACCAGCTGGGAGTGAGATCGGGACACCACCATGTGGTGTGGGGCTAGCAGAGTGTGGACCACAACACTATTGCAGTTACCAGCAGCAGCGAATTATTCTTGCTAATGGCTGCATGTATTTTGTCCGCTCGGTTTCTCAAGCAGCCCTCTTGTCCTCCTGTCTCAGCCTCCTGAGTATCTGGGACCTGGATTCTGGCCTAGTTTTGACATCACCCGACTAGCAGCCACCAGTCCCCTTTCCTGGTGGCACAGAGTGCCCATTTGAACTTGTAGCATACTGGAGGGTAAGATAGCTTGTGTTTAGGAATTAAAGACACTGCTTGGCCAGAGGGCTGTGCACCAAGCTGGGGCGGCGGCGGCTGCTTCTTCTTCTTCTTCTTCTTCTTCTTCTTCTTCTTCTTCTTCTTCTTCTTCTCCTCCTCCTCCTCCTCCTCCTCCTCCTCCTCCTCCTCCTCCTCCTCCTCCTCCTCTTCCTCCTTCTCCTCCTCCCCCCCCTCCTTTGAAACAGGGTCTTGCTGTGTATCCCTGGTTTGAGTGAAACTCACTATGTAGACCAGGCTGGTCTCGAACTCACAGACATCCACCTGCCTCTGCCTCCAGAGTGCTGGGATTAAAGTGTGCACCACCATTCCCAGCCCACGTGGTTTCTTCTTAGAGTCTCCCAAAGACTTGACATGGACAGAAGCATGGGTCTCGCCCACTGGTACAGTCTTTTGCCTATGTTCCACTTCCTGCCCTCCCTCCAGTGTCTGAGTATCTGTCCCTTCATCATCTAGTGAAAGGTGGAGGGAGTGGGTGAACTAAGAAGGGTTGCATAGTCCAGGCTGCCCTTGAATTAGCCGTGAAGCTGAGAGTGGCCTTGAACTTCTGAGTCCCTGCCTCTTGGTATTATAGGTGTGTGCTGCCGTGGCTGCCGTGGCTGGTTTATGCAGCACTGGACACTGCACCCATGCATGCTAGGCAAGCACTGCACCAACTGAGCTCCAGCTCCAGGGGGACTTTAAGATTTGGTGTCACTGTTCTGGCCAGGGAGAATGACCAGACGTGAGGCCTTTGTATTAACCTCTACAAACACAGTTCCAGCAGTTGGCCAGCACAGTCCCTCATCCTGAGGTCGGTCACCCATGGGTGTGACTTGCACCCCTTCCACAAGACTGGTGCCTGCCAAGCCGCTGTCAACCCTTCCTCCTCCCTCCCCATGGGCACTGGTAGCCTGTAGGCTGCTGGCGTCTGCATTCCTAAAGCCTGGGCCCCAGTCAGCCACTGAGGAGGTTCCCAAGTAATCCAGGCCGTAAATCATGGCCATTGTGTATTCACTCTTAGCCAAAGGCAAAGGCGAACTTCTCCTTCCTCTGTGTTGTTAACTACCTCTGGGTTCACTGAATATTTCCAACTCGGCCTGGGTGGAGGCCAGCTCCCAATTATTAATTAATCTGGGAGGCGCAGGTTGCATTCCTGGCCACCTAGCCACTTCTTCCTTGGTAGGCAACTCACGGGCCTTTGAGTGACATCAGACTTTCGCAATATCCCAGCCATGTCTTGTGGAAAGGGTAAACGTTTAAAGCCAGAGCCAAATAAAGATGACAGCAAAACACCCGAACACCCTGACATCCCCCTTCGGACCCCCTGGGTGCCACTGCAAGCTGCCTTGGTTTTTCCGTCTGTGAAATGGACTGGTGTGTTTGCAAGGAAGAGCCAGTTCCGCCACCCAAGCCAAGTCCCTATCCCTCCACACTGGAGACCAGACAACCCAGAGAGATCAAAGCCTCTGCATTGCCAGGTCAGGTACCTGTGAGCTTTTGGTGAACCTGCAACCTTTCTCTAAGGCTACTCCATGTGTGCCATCACAGGGCAATTCCACCACCCCTAGAAGGCGCCCTTGCCTAACTGAATGTTTGCTTCACCTTCTTAAAAATTTCAATGATTTTTGAAGAAGGGGCCCTGCATTTTTATCTCACATTGCTCATCCCCCATCAGAGAGGTGGCCTTGGCCCTCGAAGATGCAGTCCCTGGCTCAGAGAAGCACAGCTATCTGGATTGGCATCTCTTCCCTTCTCACTGCCCGTGGCCTTGGAGCCATATGGATCAAGATATGGGATAGATGGAGGAAGGTACACCGGGTAGTGGGGTTCAAAATGCTGGGAGCTGAGCTGACAGCAGAGGTCTGAGGGGGGTGGGCTTCTGCAGGCTGAGGTGATGGAGGACCAGCGATAGGTGCTTTGTCTTGACTTTAGGGGTCCCAAGTGAAGTCTGAGGTAGAGGGAAGTGTGTAAGGATACCTCAGGCTGCTTTTGGAAAATGAGAGAAGCATGGAGATGGGCCAGTTCTCCCTCTGTGGGAACCTGAAGGGTGGGAACTTGGAGCACGGTGCCAGCTACCGCATGCCTCGTCTGTGCCCACCTGAACCCGTAGAGGGTCGATGCTGTTGGACGTGGTCTCAAGTTCACTAGGGAAGTCAGGCTGACCGTGGACCAAAGGCCTGAGATGAGAGGCTGGGCGTGTGGCTCAGTTGGTAGAGTGCTTGCCTGTATTATACGAGGCCCTGGGTTTGGTCTCTAGCATTTCATAAACTTGGCACTTGGGGGGTGGAGGCAGGAGGGTCAGAAGGTTATCCTTGTCTACAGAGGAAGATCACCTTGGGCAATATGAGACCATGTCTCCAAAAAAAAAAAAAAAAAAGAGGTTGAAGATGACAACCCAGGCCTAGCCTCTCGTGAACCATCAGCACCTGGGAATCCAGTGGCCAGCAGTTCCCTCATGGACAGCATGAAGGAGAAGGCCCCCAACTTCCCATTTGTAGCCAGACTCCAGAGGCAATAAGAAAAGTGAGGCTTTCCCGCCCTAGATGGTCCGTAAATAAGTAAACAGAGGTTCAGCATCTGCCTTTGGGAGGCCTTGGAATGGGAGCAAAGGTCAGAGTCTTTTGTGATGGGAACTGGTTCTTTCCCTAAAGCAGGTTGAATTCCATAAGCTGCTTATCTGCTTGCTCCCTCCCTCCCTCCCTCCCTCCTTCCCTCCTTCCTTCCTTCCCTCCTTCCCTCCCTCCCTCCCTCCCTCCCTCCCTCCCTCCCTCCCTCCCTCCCTCCCTCCCTCCCTCCCTCCCCTCCCTCCCTCCCTCCCTCCACTGCACACACTTTTCCAGTCCTTATCTACCTGCCTGCTTCACCTGGGGCTTTCCTGCCCAGGGGCTGAGGACTTCCCTGCTCCTTGGGACTTGGTGGTCTTTTCTTACACTGAAGTTGTTGGGTCTCTTTGTGTCTCTGGCCCCATCTGCCCACCCCACTTGCTGTCATGCAGGAGCTGGCTCTGACGCTCATCTTTCTCTCTTGGAGTGGCTGGTGGTATGCTACCAAGCTTAACACTGAAGCCTGGGGAGAGACTCCCGGGGTGGGGGAGTAGTCTCTGGCAAGGAGAGACTGGGGTGCTGTATGTAGGTGGAAGGCTGTAGAGGGATGTGATGGATATGGACCTTCTGACTGGTCCCTCTGCCCACTGGGGTTGAGCCTGGGGCTCACGGGGAGACCTCCCTGCAGGGAGCAATCACAGAGCCGACGTGGGTGAAGCTTATTCTGGGTCAGGACTGCTAGAGGAGTTCATCTTTTTCAGAATCTGTTGAATTGTGCAGGAGATGCAAGAGTGGAAACCTTATCCAGCACAGCCAAGGCTGCCACTCGGTTCCACGAGAGACCAGAGGCTGAGCAGGCTAAGGTCAGGGCAACGAGGCTGAAAGGAAGGCCTTTCTTCAGGGCCCGCTGGTCCTGGAAGCTGATCACCAGATTCCTGAGGGATCTGGCACCTTCCTGGAGGGCGCCTCTAAGGATAACCCAGGCCACCATACGGATGAGCAGCAAGAAGGGTCATCGCTCATGGGTGCAGGATGTAGGCTGCATGGCAGCCCTCTCCTTGGGCAGCACCCACTGTGGTGGGCCCCCTAGAAAACACTCCCTGCTGTGGTTTGGAGGAGTTTGGAGCGCGTGGACCTGAGGGAGAAGCACAGGGCTCTCTGGAGAGCCAAGGGAGGCTGCATTTGAGAAGCCTTTCCTCCCTTCCAGGAAGCTGCTGGTCAGCACGCAAGCACTCTCTACCACTAAGCTACACCCCGGGCCAGACGACCCCTCCCATCTCTGCATGGCCCGGCTGTAACATCTTAGAGCTGGCAGAGCAGAGGTTAGGACACACATGGTGCCTGTGATGCTGTCCTTGCTGCCACTGGGGTTGGCAGCCCGAGTGGGAATAATACGAGGAGCCCCCATCTCTAAGCTGAGAGAGAAACAGGAGATCAGATCCTAATCTTGCAGCTTCCTGGCTGCTGACTTTGGGCACAACCTTCTTAAGTTGACCCAGCTCCTTTATCAGAAAGTGAGAGGGTCTGGGACAACCTGGAGATGGCTCAGTTGGGAAAGCATCTGCTGCCCAGGCATGAGGACCTGAGTGCCTATCTCGGTTCCCGCATCGAAGCTGGGCAGGGTGGCTCACACTTATTAATCCCAGTGCAGGGGAGGCAGAGACAGGGTCCCTTGGGCTCCGTGGCCGGCTCGTCCCCAGGTTCAGTGAGAGGCCCTATCTCAAAAAAATAAGTTGGATGGCTCCTGAGGGGCAGCACCCAAGGTTGATCTCTGGCCTCCTCACACATGTTCGCCCACACAGACAGACGTCACACAAACACCCCACAACACAAGAGGAGCTGAGGGAATTAGCAGTTTGTCCACAGAGTGTCTTTAGCCCATCACTCTGCCTGGCATTCGTAAAGGCTTCCTTCAGTGTTGACAATTTATTATTATCATTATCATTATTATTTCTCCCTGTCTCAATTCCATTAGCACATCTTATCTTTGCTATGGACATCACCCAACACGAATATCCTTGTGAACTATGCATTATATAATTGATGTAAATAATTCGAATAGCAGCCGGGCGGTGGTGGCAGTGGCGGCGCACGCCTTTAATCCTAGCAGAGCCAGGCGGAGTTCTGTGAGTTCAAGGCCAGCCTGGTCTACAGAGTGAGATACAGGACAGGCACCAAAGCTACACAGAGAAACCCTGTCTCAACCCGCCCCCCACCAAAAAAAAATTTTTTTAATAGCTTAGACTTTGAGATCTATCAAGCATCAATGATACCTGTTCATTTCCAGGCTGCTCATTTCCAACCAGGCGGCATCCGGTGCAATTGCAATGGATCCCAGTGCCCTATGAAGTAAAACCGCTGATTGCATTCCCACTTTACAGTTTAGGAGACTGAGGCCCAGAGGGGCAAAAAGACACTTGCCTGAGATAGCATAGTGTACTGGCATTTAGGGGTACAAGCTGGGCTCAGCTGTTCATCCTCTGTAGGCCAATTAGAGAGACAAGGGGTAATGAAAAGGTGACGTGTCCAGTGTGGTGGCCTTGGGAAGAGGTACAGATAAATAGGTCCAGCGACTGCCCGTCCAAGACCATCTTTAGGGTACTGACTTGGGAGGTTCGAGTTTGAATAGATAGTTAGAGGGATGTGTAGCTGGTCCAAGGGGTGGTCCTGCCCATCACTGACCCATCCTTGTCCTAGGATCCAGTCCCTCCTGCAAGGTGGTCTGACAAGTTGTCAGAACTGTGTGCAATCTCGGCTCCCCCTCTCACTGACGCCAGACCTCAGCCTTTTCCTCCTCCCAGCGTAAGATTCCTGGGGAAATTCCAATTCCTTGGGGACAGTTGTCTGATCGCCAAAGGGAGGGGCACAAGCGTCTCTCTTTAGAGTATTTTCTGTTGGTGACTGGTAAAATGGCTGGTGAACGGCAGAGCTGGGTGGGGTTTGCACGCACGCTGCCCTGCTCCGGCTCCAGTGCTCAGAACCCAAGCCCGTAGAGCCCGATACCAGACTGATCCCAGCTCTAGTGCTGATTTCTACCGTGACCTTGGCAAGTCGCTTCACCTCTTTGGGCCTCCAGCGAGACCTTTTGGTCACCAGTCAAGAGGACCACATGTTCCCCGGGCCTCTCCCTCTTCTTGCTGGATTCTCCTTCTCTGCCACCCACCACACAGAACAACCAGCAGAACAACCAGGTCGCCATCCGGGGAAGGGAGGACAGCCGCGGCGTCCCCAGACTGGAGACCCACAGTCCAAAGCGCCCCTGCGGTGGGGGCCTGTGCAGGCAGGCAGGCCGGCCAGCAGCAGTGGCCCGATCGGCCGGCCCGTGATGTAATGACCGATTAGGAACTTCCTCTTGGAAGCCATGCTTCCTCTGGGAGCCAGAGGTGCTGGCTCTGAGGTGGGGGCTGGGAAGGTGGGTGGGAGCTCGGAGGAGGAAACCCCTGTCAGCTGGGCCGCCTTCTGGACCGAGTTCAGCAGAGGCTTGGCTGGCTCTAAGCTGCTGACCATTAACATGGCCCTGAGCGAGCGCGAGCGCATTCTTTCCTTGCTCTGCTGCTGGGGGGGAGGGCAGGCCCTCCCTCCCTCCCTCCCTCCCTCCCTCCCCTTCGAGAAAAGCGGGCCGTTAATGAATGCTGCTTGCTGGACGGCGTGCAAAACCCGAAGCCGTTTTTCTGTGGCTCCAAAGGACAAAGGCGAGCTCAGTAGAAACTCTTTCTTCCCCTAAGTTTGATAACAAAAACTACTTATCTAATGGGCAAACAAGGCTTTAAAAGGGGTGTTAGGTTAACCAGATGCAGGGCCCGCGTAATTGCTCCCAGGCCCCGGAGCCACAGATGAAAAGCTGTCGGTTGGATGAAGGGAACTCGAAGCCGCAGGCACGACACGGGACAGAAGAAAGTCGTTTTCCAGGAGGGCGGGAGGCCCCCATGCAAAAGGGCTTAGAGGAAGCCCTAGGCTTATTTCCAGTTCTGCCGCCACCAACTTGCTGTGTGACCCTGAGCAGGTTGCTTCACCTTTCTGGTTTTTGAAGAGCTGGTCTCTCTTCTCGGCACTCTGCAAGAACTGACTCTGTTGGTCCTTACCTGGAGCTTACTGCTGAGCAGTTTGTTTGTTTGTTTGTTTGTTTGTTTGTTTGTTTTGTTTTTCATTGGTGGCAGGGAAGGGGTGTGACCCAGAAGGATGTGAAGCCCAGCAGAAGTTAGGAATATGGTGGGCATGGACCACCCCACAGGCCTCCTGAGAGTGCTCTGTCTTCCCATCTAACTGGGGCATGTTTTTGGTTCCTTCTTGGGATGGCCCACCCTGGGCATTGTGGCCAAAAGACAAGGGAGGAGGGCAGGAAAACGATTCACTGCACTCGGGCTTTGGCCGGGGCCTGAGGGGGAGCGCACAGGAACGCACTGCTGCCCTTTGTTTTGACAGAAAATTGCTGATTCGGAGAAGCTGGAGGCATTTCTTGGGATTTCAACCCTCCCCACCTCCCCCAGACTCCAGCCAGCCCCCTTGAGGTCCAGCACCCCCCCACCCCCCCCACACACACAAAATTACATGTTGGTCTCGGCACCCTGGCTGGGCAGAGGAGTCTGGGGGAAGGCCTGCCAGCCTGTGGCTGGGCCCTACGTGGGGCTTAGTTGGGGCTGTCGCCTGGTGCTCTGAGCAGGCAGCCACCACCCTCTGGTGGCTGGAATGTGGGTGCCTCTGGGAGACAGCAGGGGGCCGTCCCCTGGCTCACCTGGGGCCCTGCTGAGACCACCCTGGATGTCATAACTACAGCAAAGGCCTGCTTAGCCTCGTGTTTGGGTCATGACCCTTCGCGGTGTCTGTACCCCGGTTCCTAGCGTCCAGGCCCTGGAAGTCCTCAGCCCCTTCCTGCTCACCCAACTCCCCAGGCTGTCAACCATCCTGACCCCTCATTTTTTTTTTCTTTCTCCTTTATTTTTATTTTCTATTTATTTATTGCAGCGGGGGTGGGTGGGTGGGGGTTGGAACCTGGGGCCTTGGACATGTAGACAAGCCCAGCTTTGCCTGTTGTATTTCCTATCAGCCGGTCTGCCTACTGAGAACTTCCGGTCTCTGGACTTCCGTGGGTTTTCTGTGTGTGACTTCCTTGGCCAAGCAGGTGCCTCGAGGGCGATCCATGCTATTTCGTGTTTGTGGAATTGGTTCCTTTCGCTGCTGACCGGTGTTCCTGAGAGGGCTGCACCATCCCCTGTCGGTGCGTGGCTGAGCAGGACTCCAGGCAAGGGACTGACCTGGAGCTTGCCGGGAGTAGAAAAGTAGGGCCTAGCATGGACATTGCTTCCTTGTTAGTCAGAGAGGCAGACTGAGGCTGAGAAAGGAGACAGCTAGAAAGCCGGGCTCCTAGCATTCTTCCTCCTCCTCCTCCTCTCCCTCCTCCTCCTCCTCCCCCTCCTCCTCCCCCTCCCCCCCCCCCCCCCCCCCCCCCCCCCCCCCCGTGTCCACCCCCTCCCAGCAGGACCCATAGCTGGCTGGGAACTAGGCCAGGCCCTGAGCAGGCCAGGGATTCAGAGGGGGGAAATGGGAGTGAGCGGGAGTTTCGGTCAGACCTCGGTCATCTTTGATGTTGGTCTGGTCTGACTCCCCCGGTATTTATTTGCAATTAAAGAGATGGTTCCTAATTAGGCTGGTCAGGCTGTGGGATGGCAGGACCAGGACTCTGGAACCCCAAAGAGAAAAGGCTCTTTCTACGAGATCCTCTCCCTGAGGAGAGCAGGGCCGTGTGGGCTCAGCCTGCCCGCTCACTATCACTGAGGCACATCAGTGTACAGCAGACGTTGTCTCCACAAAACTGAGTTCTTAGGAGTTGTGGGTGTGAGCATGGAGCCACAGCCAGGTTCATTCTAGACCTTCAGTTTTCTTTCCATTCCCTCTCGTACAGGGCAGGCCTGGCACCACAGGAACTAACCAAGGTCCTTTACAGAGTGTGAAAAGGGCTCCCCCACCCCCACTGTCCTGAAACACCCTCTAAGCTTGGGTACCCTTGCCTGGGTTGTTCTCAACAGGCCTGGAGCCAGTGAGCAAAATGACCGTCTCTTCCTACACCTGCTTGATTTACTCTTTGGGTTTCTAGCAAGTCTGCGGTGGCCTCCTGTGAGCAGAGCCCTTGGTGATGGAGAAGTCGGGCGGGGGAGGGGGCCGTTCTCGGAGCAGCTTGCTGGTGGCTCCATAGCCAGCCGGGGGGGGGGGGGGGGGGGGGGCGGGGGCTGCAGCCCTTGCCCTTGCCCTGTGTCCTTCAGTGTTTGACTCATTCAAGGATCGGAAGTCCGGGCCCCCAGCTTTGCCAGTCTGGACTTTGTGTCTTCAGGCAAATCACTCTACACGCTCACCACCCCGCCTCAACCCAGGGTGCCATCTTCCAGGTATAAGGCCACCAAACTTCACTTGTGGAACCCACAGGCCCTCTCTAGACTAAGATTTTCCTTAGTTCATGGGGAGGGGGGCGGGGAGTTAGAAAGTAAGTACCCATAGGACAGAATAGAGCAGAGGCAGCCTGTACCATCCCTCCCCATCCCATTAAAGTGTGGCTTGGAGTGTTGCTCAGTGGTAGAGCTCTTTCCTAGCATGCCTAACTAAGGTCCTGGGTTCACCCCCTCCCCTAGTACACACACACACACACACACACACACACACACACTTTTCTAGGGACATCTTGATATCTCTACCAGATGAGATGACCCCCAGGGAGCTCTGAGGCCGGGGCGCGGGGGGGGGGGGGGGGGTCACTCTCAGGGTCCTTAAGTCGTTGCCCACCAGCTTTCCGCTGTTCTCAGACCTGAGGCCGAACTCACCTCCAGGGCAGGCTTCCTGTGAGCTAGGTACATGGACACTTAAGACGTGTTTTATTTATTTCCTTCCTCTGCTTTAGTGTGCTCACAGCGTGGTACGGATTTGCAGCTTTGGGGGAGGACCCAGAGAGGATAGAAATTCCTCTGTTCCTATGTAGGGTGTGTGGGGAGTAGGCCATCCCCAGAGTCACTGACCCCAAGCAGGCACCTGGTCCAGGACCAGAGAATGCTGGAGTTAAGCAGCCCAGGAGGGTGATCATAGAGGACCACACAGGGCAGCAGGCTGACTACCTTCTGGAATTCGGAAGCCAGTCAGCTTAAGAGCCACAGGGGTAGAGATGGGTCTAGCCTGGGCACCCAGAGCCAGACGGTTAGAGTTGTCCACCCCAGCTCATAAGGTAGGGAACCATCCCTGTGAAGGATCCTGTGGCCAGGCTAGGGATCAGGGCAGGGAGCTGAGAGGAACAGTGAGCCCAGCTGGACTTGGGTTACAAAGCCCTCTAGAAGCTGGCAAAGAGAAAGTATCTCCCGGCCACACTGCCCCCCCACACTCCCCCCCATATTCCTCCCACACACTCCCCCCATGTACTCCCCCCCACACTCCCACATTTCCCTGCCCACACATTCCTCCCCCCACATTTACCCCACTCCCCCCCACCCTCACCCCTCACCCCTGCCTAATGGCCCCTGCACACTCCCTTATGCGAAGCCGCTACCTTGACCTGGAGCGATGCTGCTTTGTGCCCAGCGATCCCTTTCCTCAGTGAGGGAGTGAGGTAAGCACCTAGGAACTCACAGGCCCTTAGAGCAGTTGCCATTACAGATAGGGAAACTGAGGCTTAAGAGAAGTGAGTGGCCCAGTGCACAGTTTTAAGGGAGGAGCCCG